>NC_044988.1:20327663-20412663 GCF_008728515.1 Papio anubis | reverse complement strand
TTCTTTCTAGCCCTGCACGTCGTCCTAGCCCTATCGGTAACTTGTGTTCCTCCTCGCCCTGGGCACAGCTGTCCGCAGAAGCCGTGGGAAGGCCTGGCCTCGATCCAGCCCAAGGAGCGCGTGAGACCCTCCAGGGACTGGGGGCATGGAGGAGAATGAATAAATAACCTCTCCTAAAGTTCCACATCGTTTTTTACTCCCCTCCATAGAGCCAATTAAACGCAATAAAAGCTTGCATGGAACCCCTCTTCCTAGCATAGCGTCGCCAACAATTGCCTAAGGGGTAAACCAAATACGCCTGAGATAATTACACTAAGCCCGGGGCAATGATTTGCCTGCCAGCGTCCTGAGCGCCAGCCAATATTTGGATAGTGCAGTAGTTGTTTAAAAACAAAGAAAAAAATTACTCGCGGAAACTTGAAACCGACTGGTTGGTGCCAGGGTGGTTACACGATCTGTTTTTCTTGAGCGGGGGTCTGCAGGCAGCTGGAGCGCGCGCGTTCCTGCCCCCGCCGGTGCCACTGCGCGCCTGCAAAACTTGTCGGAATTAACCTCCCGGGAAGTAGGGGAAGAGGAGAGCGCGCTCCCCCACCGCGGCCCCAGCTCTGCAGCCCTGCCCCGCGCCGCGCTTGGAATCCCCCAGGATCCTCCGCGACAGCCGCGGCCGCCACTCGCCAAAACAGACACGCGACCCGAGCTCCCTGTCTGCGCTCTAGGCCGCATTGTGGCCTGGGCAGCCGCGTACGACTGTGGCCTCGGTAGTGGGGAGCACTTTCTACCCTTACCGAGCACAACCTGAATGTGGAAGCGTGAGGCTTGGGGCGCTTCGCTCAGCCTCCGCAACTGTTTTGTCCCAGGTTGCGTGGAACCCGGCCAGCTGAACTCTGCTTGCCGAGGCCGAAGACACTGGCCAAGCCCCTGGCGTCCCTTGGCGCTGAACCCGAGGTTGTGGTGGCGGGTCTGCAGCCTGTAGCAAGCTCACCTCGTGAGCGCCTGACTCATTTTTTGTGTTCAGGGTTCGTGTTATGCGCCCAAGATTTGTCCCGGGAGTCTTTAAAGGGCCCCTCCCCTCAATTTGTTCCCAGGCGCCGCAAGTGACCAACGGGCACGGTCCCAGAGCTGCTCCCCAAAAGAAGACTCTGCTGTTCCAGCAACCCGCGGAAGAGATGCTATCCGAGGTACCAACAAAAGATCCCTTTGCTCGAGCTGCGTGTGGGGTCGAAGTCTGGAGAGCCCTTACGCGCGCGACAAGCAGAGCTCCTCAGCAGAGGCCTGACAGCGGTGCAGGAGACCCCAGCTTCCTGGGCTGGGACAGGGCTGTTGTCGCCCCGGCTTGTTCCAAGGAAAAGGAGCCACCTGACTCCAGCGGGCTCTTGTCAAACTGTGAGCGTCCGTGGAATTCTGTGGCTTCCTGAGGCCAAGAGGCTGTCCGCTGCTCGGCTCTCTAAAGTGTCTCAGCGGACAAAAATCCCGCAGAAACTCCTATGGCAGGAGGAACGCTTCTGGCATACAGTGAAAGAGAAAACATCCTCCTCTGAAAAGGGCTTAGGACCAAGAAGTTGCTCTTTCCCCCAGGCCTTCTTGCAAGCTTCAATTGTAACATCTATTCTCAGATGTCTCCTGGCCTAGGACAAACTGGCCACATAGAGCTAGCCAGAGATTCAGCTCCTGGCTAAAGATGGAAATTATGAGCCTGACCCGCTCACGGCACTCCTGCGACCTGGCTAAGCCACCCCGCGGACAGACGTGCTCCCACCGTGCAGCTCACCAAAAGCCGGAAGCTGAAAACACCCGATCTGGTGCCACCAAGGTTGCTAGTGAGGGGGCAGCCCCCCAAGCCGCTGGGCCGATGACTTTCTTCGAGTTTAGGCGTGGGAAAATCGAGTAAGCCATAGTGTCCAAATGCCCTTTTCTCCTCAAATCGCCTAACGGGAAAGGATCCATGAAATTTCCAACTTCAGCCACCCTGTTTTACAAATAATGAAACAGGCCCAGAAACGGAGAGTATACTTCTTTCTAAACTCTGCTTTTCCTCCCAGCCAAAGGGCAAAGGTAGCCAAAACCAGTATACAACTTCAGGCTCTCCCTGCAGTAAACTGGGGTTTCCTGCTGGGTGTTTGGATGAGTGCAGAGCAGGAACCTCCAAGCAGAAGGACCTTACGCCTGGGTTCATCCACCTCTCCCTCGCAGGTCACACCAGGATTTTGTGGACTGATAATTTTTGCTTTCTATTTAATTATCTCCATTCCACCTCCTGCCTAGCCCCGGCCCCACACCCCTATGCTAAGAATAGCAAAGACTTCCTTCTAGCACACACAGGTGATGGGACCCCTGAACCCCCAAATCTTACTTCTGGCCCCAGCTCAGACATTGCCGTCTCAGAGAAACCTCAACTTGTCCAACTCACTCGCTGCAGGAAAGTGTGGAGCCTCCATCTGCCAAGCCCTTAGTGTATATTCTATTCGTGATTTCCTAGTTACTGTCCTTCTCGCCCTCCATACCGCGATAGTGGAGCTGGGATACTGTCTCCTGTCTCTCCGCACCTGGAGCCTCACATGCAATTGGCGCGCAATAAAATTGAGATGAATTTGGCATTTGGCGAAAACACCCCATGCTTTCCTCCCCATGAGTTTTTCCCTCCAGCCCTCTGGTCACTGGGGGCTCAAGAAGAGGCCTTGAGGACACGATACTCTGAACTTGACCCCGGAGTGGCTAGCCTAGGAAAAAGGGTTTTTAAGGATAGAGAAGCTCAGAGCGAGTAGATGAAAACAGGGAAGGGTAAAAGGAAGGGGTCGGAAGAGGGAGATGCCAGAGAGAAGACAAGCAAGAAAGCAGTGTCCTGTCCCCCTCTACCGTGCGTGGTGGCCCGGGTGGGGCGCAGCAGAGGGAACCGCACATGGAGCTGGGCCCCCTCCCAGCGAACAGCCTGCGCCACCCGCCGCACCCAGCAGTGGCTGGGGGCTGCCGAGCGAGTGGTGAACCCGATGGGTGGAGAGCGCCCGAAACGAGGTGGAAAAGGGGGCGGGGGCCAGGCACGGCGCCTTTTTGCCCCTTCTTCAGCTGTAGACGCGGCGGCGGCGGCGGCTGAGTCCCTCAGCCTCGGTCATGTGATAGTCTCGAAGCGCTAGCTGCGGGGGTCTCGGCGTCTCGGGGACCATTACAAAACGCAGCCAGGAGAGCGCGTCGCTGCCACTGCCGCCGCCTCTCCTCCTCAAGACAAGCCCGGGAGAAAGGCGGCAGCTGCGGCGCAGACGGCTGGGTTTCCCCTGCTAGCACTTACCCGTCATTCGCAGACACCTTCTCCAGCCCGCCGCTCGCGCCCAGCATCCTGCGCCCCCCGCTCCTCAGCAGAGCCTGCGGGCGCCGCCGCTTCAGAAACCATCAAACTTTTTTCCCCCTCGGCGACAGCCTAGGGATCGGCGTCTCTTCTAACCCCGGCGCCGCTGCGAGCTTCGGGGAAGAGACGCGCAGGCTGCTAGAAGTCAATATTCTCTCTCCTTACCCTGATTTTTCCCTCCCGGAAAAGGAGAACTCCAGCGCGGTCTGGCTAAGTGCCTGGCCAGGGGACTGCGTCCAGGGCACTGGAAGTCCTGCTGTCACTGGCCTCCAGGACAGCAGGCGCAAACTCAGATTTAAAGGGCCAGAGTCTCTACTGCCCAGACCTTCCTCCCAGCCGGCTTGGTCTGCGTTTCCCTCCGACCTAGAAAAAGCAAAGAGGCCGGGAGGAAACACGGCCCCTCGCCACTCTCCTCTGCAGCCAGCTCCAGCACTCAGTCTTTGGCCACCCGGGGGAAGACGCAGAGAAGGCGGCGGTAAACCTGGCGCGCCCCGCCCGCGACTGTGCGCGCCAGTCGACAACCGTCGGGGCCAGAAGTTGCCAGCTTCTGAGAGCTGAGTAGGCCCGAAAGGCCAAGGTCGGAGATACCAGGCAATTCGGAGAAAGCCGGGGAGAGAAGCAGAGAGGGCCTGGAGGGCGAGAGGGCAAAGTGGCAGGACTGGAGGGGCGGAGTGGGAATTAGTGGGGTCAGCCAGGCTCCAGGAGCGGAGTGCGGAGAGACTCTGTGGCCCAGTGCGGGCCGGAGGGCGGTGGAGGAGCCGGGGGCGATGCCGCGGCCGGGGAAGAACTCGTACAGCGACCAAAAGCCGCCCTACTCTTACATCTCGCTGACCGCCATGGCAATCCAGCACTCGGCAGAGAAGATGCTGCCTCTGAGCGACATCTACAAGTTTATCATGGAGCGCTTCCCCTACTACCGCGAGCACACACAGCGCTGGCAGAACAGCCTGCGCCACAACCTCTCCTTCAACGACTGCTTCATCAAGATTCCGCGGCGCCCCGACCAGCCTGGCAAGGGTAGCTTCTGGGCGCTGCACCCCGACTGCGGTGACATGTTCGAGAACGGCAGCTTCCTGCGGCGTCGCAAGCGCTTCAAGGTGCTGCGCGCCGACCATACTCACCTGCACGCGGGAAGCACCAAGGGCGCGCCAGGCGCCGGGCCGGGAGGGCACCTTCACCCCCATCACCACCACCATCCCCATCACCACCATCATCACCACGCTGCCGCGCACCACCACCATCACCACCACCCACCCCAGCCGCCGCCGCCGCCCCCGCCGCCGCCGCACATGGTGCACTATTTCCACCAGCAACCGCCTACTGCTCCGCAGCCGCCTCCGCATCTCCCGTCGCAGCCCCCGCAGCAACCGCCCCAGCAGTCGCAGCCTCAGCAGCCGTCTCATCCCGGCAAGATGCAAGAGGCGGCGGCCGTGGCGGCGGCAGCGGCGGCGGCCGCGGCAGCCGCGGTGGGCAGTGTGGGACGCCTGTCTCAGTTCCCACCTTATGGGCTGGGCTCGGCCGCCGCCGCTGCCGCCGCGGCCGCGGCGTCCACATCAGGCTTCAAGCACCCCTTTGCCATTGAGAACATTATTGGCCGGGACTACAAGGGCGTGCTGCAGGCTGGAGGGCTGCCCTTGGCGTCCGTCATGCATCACCTGGGCTACCCCGTGCCCGGCCAGCTCGGCAACGTCGTCAGCTCAGTGTGGCCGCACGTTGGCGTCATGGATTCAGTGGCCGCCGCCGCGGCCGCCGCAGCCGCAGCCGGAGTCCCAGTAGGCCCGGAGTATGGGGCCTTCGGGGTCCCGGTCAAGGCCCTGTGCCACTCGGCAAGCCAGAGCCTGCCTGCCGTGCCGGTGCCCATCAAGCCCACGCCTGCGCTGCCGCCCGTGTCCGCGCTGCAGCCGGGGCTCGCTGTCCCCGCGGCTTCGCAGCAGCCTCCGGCGCCATCCACCGTGTGCTCCGCGGCCGCGGCCTCGCCAGTTACCTCTCTGCTGGAGCCCACAGCCCCTACTGCGGCGGAGAGCAAGGGCGGCTCCTTGCACTCGGTGCTAGTGCACTCCTAGGGGACCCGGCCGGCGAGGGGAGACCAGCGCGGTGAGAGACGCCCGGCCCGGAACCGCACAAACCACCCGACGGGGAGAGGGCGCCCTGGCCAGGTTGGGCAGAGCTGGTGAGTCAGCCTTTGTTGGAAAGGAAGATATTTAAATAGACGAACAACCCCAAAAAGTGGATTCTCCGGTGGTCTAAATAAATATAACCCTCCAGGTGTCTGTGTTTATACTATGTTGTACAATCAGATTAATGAAAGCCAATTTTCAGGTAAGAGTTTCTATTGTAATTAATATAAATCGATAAGTTATGGGGGGAGGGAACGAAGGAGGTTAGGAAAGCCTCATTCGCTGGTAAATTGGAAGTGGATTCCGACCCTTACTCCTGGGAGCAGAAGCTGGCAGAGCTAAACCTCCCGGGAAGAATCCAACAGAGAGTGACGCTGAAACGGATCTCAGCCACCACATTTCTCTCTGCTGGTCGCATCCTCGGCGGTCGCCTCTCGTGAACATTCAAGACAAAACTGCTGTCCACTAAGGAAATCTCGTTTTATTTGAGAAGGAAAAGAGGAAGCGTTTGATACCGTTATTTTCCTGGTCAGCTAAATGGGCAAGGAAACGGTGTCACGAATAAAGTCGCTTTGGAGGGGGAAGGGGAGGAGAGGAGACAGCGGGAAACCCACGAAATATCTTTGAGAAACAGCTAAGTTTCTTGGCTCTGACCCGGGGGTCAAAAAGGATAGGAGGAACCGCTAGAGCAATTAGTTTGCACAAAAGAGAATGGCAGCAGCTTAAAGGGTAAAGCCCTAAATTCCAAAAGTTGGGAAACACAACCAAAGAGAGACAATACAGGCGACTTTCCACCTGCAACTCGTTTGTGTATCAATCGGATGAGAGCCCAAGAATAATGTCAATTCCCACGATCTGTTCTATTTGGAATTTTAAGGAAACAAATCACTTTTATCGCGGGATTTTGTTCCCCTAACTTATGAATGCAGGAAAAACTCATCACTCGACAATATTGCTCTTAACGCTTGCAGGAGCGTTTCATGGCTGTTCCCTTCCAGTCTCCTCGGACGCAAGCGAGGGGACCACCCCGTCACCTTTGCACGCTGCGGCTGTTTTGGTATTCCGTGTGCTGTTTGGGCGCTTACGTCTTTCAGGCGAATTAATTCTTCAGTTTCAATTCGTGAATGGGAAAGAAACTTGCCTTGTCGCTGTTGCCCTTCCCCCCTCTTGAGCCCCAGGAATAGCACTTTACTCGCGACACACTTTTGGGAATGGAGGGGGGTGGAATGGGGAGAAACCGCTTTGCCCTTTGGCTCTAAGTCACCTCCGCCTCGTGTCCGCGCCGCGTTCGGGTTGTGACTTTGTTTATGTCTGCTGTTGTTGTACGCGGTGTTCTCTATTAAAGCTTCTCTCTGGATATCTATGCTGGCTCCGTGTGAAGGTGTTTCAGTTCTCCAGGGACGAGGCCGTGGTGAGTGCCCACAGTTAGGTTAGGTTGCTTTGCAAATCCTTCCCCTCCCTCTTATTTCTTAACTTCAGAACTTCAAAGTGGTGAATTCACTGGCGAGCCACCAGTAGGCACCGATTTCCTCCATTGCTCCTTTCAGCCTTTGACACCATCATCTCTTTTACTATCTATTTATTATTAGCGGTAGTATTTGAGAGACGAGATCTCACTATGTTTACCATGCTGGTCTCGAACTCCTGAGCTCAAACAGTCCTCCCATCTGGGCCTCCCAAAGTGCTAGGATTACAGGCGTGAGCCATCGCGCCCGGCCACCACCTATTTTTAATATGCCGGTTTCCTAATTGAACTTATGTCCACCACCATGGTAGAGACTGAATTAGCAAAAATCCGCAACAGTGCGTTTTTCCTGTCACCACTATCCGTCACCTCTCTCCCATTTTGAGGTCCTCGACTACCGTCTAAGGCCAGGAACTCGGTGTCAGCGGGATGGGTGCCCGACGGCGCCCCCTTAAGTCTGCGGTGCTGGACGGAGGCAGCGGGGTTGGCGCCGGGACACTGGCGTTGCGGCCGCATTAACTAGGGAAGCGCGCCCAGCCACCGCCGCCTAGAAGACCTGTTGCGCGCCGGCACCGCGCTTCGCGGGAGGTCGCAGCCTGGGGCTTGGGCCCGCAGATCTCTTGGTGGGTGAAGGCCAGCAGCCACGCTGCGAGAGCTGCAGGAAGGGAACCCGTGGGCAGCGGCGGCTGCAGAGCGGAGGCAGAGCGGCTACCGGAGTGGGCCAGGAGGCCCCGGCCGGGTGCGGCGCCTCCGCTGGGGCCTGGGAAGCCGCGACCCGGCCTCCGCCCTCCACCCTTTAGCAGGGGTCTACTTTGAATCAGCTTCCGTTTGCCCAGCCAGGCCCAACGAAAGTCACCTCTGACCTTTCATCAGAGTAAAAAGCCAAAAGACGACCCATGCACAGAATGACAATGGCAGGGGCAGGAATGGGGAGGAAGTTAGGTTACATCTTAAAAATAGGTGTTTCCACGAATCCCTTATTTACAAATCCCATTGCGGGGTGCCTCAAAGTTTTGACTTCGCCTGGGAGACTCTTCTCAGGCCAGAAGTTTTGTTTTGGGGGCTCAAACAATTCGGGAGTATATCCCATTCTTCCAGCTTGAGACTGCCAGGTTTCCTGTGAGGTTTTCCTCTCCGTTATTCTGGGACTATTGAAAGAGAAAAAAAGAAAGAAGGCGGAGGGAACCATGACATGGGAGTTATAAATCTGGGGGAAGTTTGGGGTCTGGCTTCTCTGTCCATCTCCAGGTGAGTCTGAAGCCCCGGCCCCGAACCTAGTTTAGCAGCAGCAAGTTACCCGGTCAGAAGGGCCTGGGATCCCAGGGGTTTCTTCAAAACACCTCCTCTTTCTTTCTCACCTGCCTGAAAGGCCCAGTGTGCTTTTTAGGGGCACCCTCAGTCCTGCTTTCAGGAGAGAGGTGAGGCCCAAACCGACCTGCGGCGCCAGGTGGGCTGGCTCAAGGGTCAGCCTCTCCAGAAAGAGAGGAAGCTATGGACTATGAAGCCTCCTGGCACCCAGCTCCTGCTGTGGAACCTCCTCCTGCATCAGTGAGATAAACACAGTGGTTTGGTTTGTTTTTTACAGTAAGGAGAGAAAGAGCAGAGATGAGAAGGCACAGTTTTCATCCATAAGGGAACCTTGGTTCCTAAAGGAAGCTGTGCACGAAGTGGAGACTGGAGAACAGGGGGATTCGTGCAAATAAACAAGGCGGGGGGGGGGGCTTTTCTGTCAAGGCCCTGATCCCAAGGGAGACCCCGGTTAAAGCCCTGGACACCGCCCTGAAGACCCTTCTTCACTAAGATGGCGCCTGTCGTTGAACCCTAACTGTATTGTGAGGGCTTCATCCCCAGTAGCACCTACTACAGCGTTGCCAAGCCGGGAACCTAGCAAGGAATAGTCTTGACAGACCTTTGGGACACCAGGACTAGGAGAACCCCCCAGGCCCAGGCTCACTGCTGTCACCAGAATCAGATCTATATACCCAAGTGCCAAAACACATCCACTCAAAGACATTGGAGCCAGGTTTAGTGCTTATTTTAAACATGCTAATGGGGATCCAGCCATTGATAAAGTATTGGTTTGGCAATAATGGAAGTTTATAGAGAACCACTAAAACCTGTATAAGAGGAATAATAAATTAATGGTGATATTTTGGTAACCCTCTCAACATGAAATCATGCTTCTAGTTTCCAGGATGATAGATAAGGCTGTAGTTGTTTAGCCTGTATCCCACTTAAGTGAACCCTGAGAAAGATGAAGAGAAGTAATGAGGAAGGAGGGAGGTGTTGATATTCTTAAAATAAAAGTAGAAAGAAAACAACTTGGAATGAACCACTTGATTATATTTTGGAGGGAAGTTGAGAACAGAATTAAGGGCCAAGGTTAGGATGAAGCTACCTTAGCTATCATCCCAAGGAGAACAGGCCCTCCCACAAGGGCTGGGACTGGCACAGTTGGCATCTGGCACTTAGGAAGCCTGTCAGTCAGGCTGGCTTGTGGTCAATTATCTCCTTAAGTAGACTGGCATTAGTCCAGCCAGGGAGGAGGACTAGTTGCATCCATAGGAATCAGAGCCAGTTAGCTGGAAGTGGCACTGCTGAATTCCAAGCATCTTTGCATTGAGCAGTTTGGAAGGCTGATCAACACATCTCCCCCTGGGTTTCACAGGTGACATTTGCCTGCTTGGCACTAGTACAGGAAGACTCCAGCTGAGTGTGGAAATAGAGTGCCTTAGGAGAAGCAACACTGGTCATTAAAGTCACTGATTCCCCTCAAATTCCATTCATCTGACAAAATTACCATTTTCACTCCATTTCATTCCAATGCCATTTCATTTTTCATTGTACCTAACTATGAAATGGGAAGAAAGGATAGCCTGGGGGCATGTTCAGGCTTGGAGGATGTGGCAAGGGCTTGAAGTGGTATTTGTGTTAACCAGATTATGTGTCTGTGATTCTGCGTGGGGGTGCAAGAGCAGGGTGGAGCTGGCGCTGAAAATGGAAAACTAAAGAAATGGTTGCAAAAGCCACGCATAACCTAACCTCTTTTGGGGTTTAAAGGCAGAGCAGGAATCCAAGTGTAGGTGGGAAGACCTTGAATTTCAGAGGACAAAAACAACTTCTTCGAGTGCAGGGTTCCCCATTTTGCTCACTCTAAGTATTTACATTAACTTTATCTTTCAAAGTTGAAAAGCTACCTTATACCCTTTGGGGGAGATCAAAGAGATCTGCTTGGGATTTTAATTCAGTCTTAAACCATTGTTTAAATGGTATGAGTCTGGCAAAACTCCAGCTATACTCTGTCCCAAGTACTTTTCCCTTTAACTATTACCCGTGTGTTTTAAGGAAAATTCAAGCCACATGTTTCTCTTTCCCCCTTGCATCCAAATGTAGTTTTATTGAATTTTAGCACGGTCCATGACATTCAAATTCTGAGTTTTAAGTCATAATATATTCAGATGATCTATATTGAGTCACATGATATGCACATATATCATTAAGCAGAAAATAAAGCATCTAAGAACTACAGTTATATGATTATAGTAACATTTCTTTAGACTGAAGAGCCACACTGGATGCCACATTAAAAAGGATGTTATAAAATTATCAAAAACTTTTTAAAAGCTAACATAGTGATTCACGAAAACATTTTAAAAGAATATTGGAAGGAGGTTCTTTTTGTATTTAATTTAATCCAAACAGTTCTTTCCAGCCACGAGGAACAGTGTCCTTTGTATACCCGAGACGTCCAAGTTTTGCTCATAAGTCACAGACCTCATAACTGCAGCATCATTTTTAAAAGGAGTTAAGATTTGCTATCCAATCTGAGACACCGCCAGTCCTGTCAACACCTTCCTGGACAGCATGTTTCTACTGTTACTGCAGAAGGAAACCTGGGAAGAAAGGAGCTAGGGAGCTGAGGTCCAGGACCAGCTAAACTAGATTTATTCCAGAAAGATTTCACAAAGCTGAAACACACAGATAAAAAAAAGGAAGGAAAGAGGGAAGCAGGGAGAGGCAGAAGTGTGCATCCAATACTAACAAAGCAAAAACAAAACTTAATTACAAATTTCTAACCTAATGCCATTGTTTTGGTTTTCTCTCAGGAAGCTATAGATCAGTTATTTCAATGTATACGACTGAATCTATTGACACTAAAGAGAGTAAACTGTGTAACTCTCAGGCTCATTTATTGCCTAAAAAGATGAAGCTTTAGTCTGCCTAAGAATTCATCAGGATGAGGATTTTGTGACATTAACTTTGTTGTAATTTATTTTACAGGAATTAACCTAAATCCCCCTAGGAAAATGTTTAAATAAATTATGCTATTTGCATACTATGGAATATCACGCAGCCATTATAAGTAATGTTTATGAAAATTTACTCCTAGTAGAAAACGATTATGAAAAAAAAAAAAAAAAAAAAAAAAAAGGCCGGGCGCAGTGGCTCACACCTGTAATCCCAGCACTTTCGGAGGCCAAAGCAGGCGGATCACCAGGTCAGGAGATCGAGACTGTCCTGAACAATATGGTGAAACCTTGTCTCTACCAAAATACAAAAAATTAGCCGGGCATGGTGGCACCCGCCTGTAGTCTCAGCTACTAGGGAGGCTGAGGTGGGGGAATCACTTGAACTCAGGAGGCCTAGGTTGCAGTGAGCTGAGATCGCACCACTGCACTCCAGCTTCCAGCCTGGTGACAGAGCAAGACTCAGTCTCAAAAAAAAAAAAAAAGATTAAGAAATCCCGTTGAAGAAAAACCAGAGCCCCATAACATATATTGAAAAGATACTAAACAGCACTACACCAAATACTAACAGTAATAGCTTTAAGTTAGTGAAATGACATTTTTGTGTGTGCTTCCCATATGTTCTAGATTGTTTTAGATTATCTGCACCAATTAGGTTTTACTTTAGAATTAGGAAAATAATTACTCAAAAATCTATTCAGCCAATATGTCTGCTATTTTAACAAAATGTAGATCTTTTTTAAAGTTTTTAATTTTAATCTTTTATTATTATTATTATTATTATTATTATTATTTTAGACAGAGTCTCACTCTGTTGCCCAGGCTAGAGTACAGTGGCATGATCTCAGCTTCCTGCAACCTCTGCCTCTGGGGTTCAAGCAATTCTCCTTCCTCAGCCGCCCGAGTAGCTGGGATTATAGGTGCCTGCCGCCATTCCCGGCTAATTTTTGTATTTTAGTAGAGACGAGGTTTCACCGTGTTGGCAAGGCTGGTCTTGAAATTCTGACCTCAGGTGATCCACCCAACTTGGCCTCCCAAAGTGCTGCAATTACAGGCGTGAGCCACGTCACTCATTTTTAAATGCAGTAGTTTAAGTCTAGGGGGATTGGTGCAGAGCTGACTGATTGAAATATAAATGCAAACAGCAGCAAAGACACGTGGAACCCTGCACAGCTTGCTCTCTTCCCGCCATGCCTTGGACCACGGCCCCCATTGCAGCAGGCTCTTCAGGAAGAAAATGAGGCTACCCCTTTACTTCAGGAATTTTCTGAGAGTCACTGTCACATAGAGCTGGAATTAAGAAATGTTAAGGGGTTAAAATCGAGCTCCAGGAGAGAAAGACCAATTTTGCCTGTCCTTTTTTTTTTTTTTTTTTTTTGTAATATCTAGGCCCCCAGCCAACTGGATAGTGCCCACCCACACTGAGGGTGGGTCTTCCCCACTTAATCCACTCAGATTCACATGCCAATCTCCTCTGGAGACACCCTCACAGACACACCCTAAAGTAATGCTTTAGCAAGTCTCTCAGTATTTATCCCCTAATCCACGCAAGTAGACACCTAAAATTAATTATCACAGCACAGAACGTCTCAGAGCATGGTCTGGGTTCCAGCACATCAGCCTCACCTGAGCACTTGCTAGAAGGGCACAGTCTCAGGCACTGCTCACACCTGCTGAGTCAGTCTTTGCCGGTGAGGCCTCAAAAGGGCTTGGGGCTTGCTGAAGAGTAAAAGTCACGTTATCGTATTACTTCTGCTGGCTTCGTCTCTTTTCACCTTTTGTGTTTCATGAATTTTTAGTAGCCTTAAACCCTTTTTGAAATTAAGAAGACAATTGACACAAAGTTCTACGTTCTACCAGGTTAGGCATTTCCTTCCAAATGAAAAATAATATACAGTCTTCCAAAATAGTAATGTAATTTTTACTAATTCTAGCTGGCAACTCTTTCTGTGGAATGGCAAGGTTTTCAAGGGGAAAAGTTTTAGATACTATTTCTATTACTTTGATTAAACCTGTATTGTGTCTTCCCTATCTATGCCAAAATTGTTTGTTTTTGAAAAAAAAATTCAAAAAAGCTATAGCTACTCAGATTATTGCATATTTCAGAAGGGTGCACATCTCCCAACTTTTATGCCAGAAGCCTGATGACTTATTAAAAAGGGTCACAGATAATTGAGACATGGATTTTCAAATAAGTTTCACTGGAGAACTAAAACTGTTGAAATTATAAGACTGAATTTCTAACCCAAAGGAAAAAGAGAATCAAAGTAAAACCAAATATATCTGCTTTGACCAGGTACAGTGGCTCACACCTGTAATCCCAGCACTTTGGGAGGCCAAGGTGGGGAGATTACCTGAGATCAGGAGTTTGAGACCAGCCTGGCCAACATGGTAAAACCCCATCTCTACTAAAAATACAAAAATTAGCTGGGTGTGGTGGTGGGCACCTGTAATCTCCACTACTTGGGAGGCTGAGGCAGGAGAATCACTTCAATCTATGAGGCAGAGGTTGCAGTGAGCTGAGACTGCGCCATTGTACTGCAGCCTGGGCAACAAGAACAAAACTCCATCTCAAAAAAAATAAGCTATAAAATTCTGTTTTACTAGCTTGAAATATAAAATTGACCTTCCTTCCTTCCTTCCTTCCTTCCTTCTTTCCCTCCCTCCCTTCCTTCCTTCCTTCCTTCCTTTCTTTCTTTCTTCTTTCCTTCCTTCCTTCCTTCCTTCCTTCCTTCCTTCCTTCTTTCTTCCTTTCTTCCTTTCTTCCTTTCTTCCTTTCTCTCTTTCTCTCTTTCTCTCTTTCTTTCTTTCTTTCTTTCTTTCTTTCACAGTTTCACTCTGTTTGCCCAGGCTGGAGTGCAATAGTGTGATCTCGGCTCACTGCAACCTCTGCCTCCCGGGTTCAAGCAATTCTCCTGCCTCAGCCTCCTGAGTAGCTAGCATTATAGGCCTGTGCCGCCTCACCCTTCCAATTTTGTATTTCTAATAGAGACGGGGTTTCTCCATGTTAGTCAGGCTGGTCTCAAACCCCCAACCTCAGGTGATCTGCCCGCCTCAGCCTCCCTAAGTACTGGGATTACAGGTGTGAGCCACAGAGCCCGGCCTGATTGTATTTCTTTAATATACAAAAAAAGTTGCTTTTTCTTTCCAGTTACTCCTAGAAATGTCTTCCTTGTCAGAGAACTCCAGAGGCTGACTCAGGCCTAGTTATGCCCACCTTTTAAAGAAAAATTGAGGTCTATTAGGTCTGTTAATTGCCTCTCAAATTTTAAGTGCATATGAATCATCTGGAGAGGTTTTAAAACAGTGTTCTGGGCCCCACCTTCCAAGACTCTGACTCAGCAGATGTGGAGTGGTGCCTGAGACTGTGCCCTTCTAGCAAGCGCTCAGGTGAGGCTGATGTTGCTGGAACCCAGACCACACTTTGAGAAGTTCTGTGCTGTGATGGCTAATTTCAGGTGTCCACTTGACTGGATTAGGAAATAAATACTGACAGGCCTGGTAAAGCATTATTTTGGGGTGTGTCTATGAAGTTGTCTCCAGAGGAGATTGGCATGTGAGTCTGAGTGGACTAAGTGGGGAAGACCTACCCTCGATGTGGGCGGGCACCATCCTATTGACTGGGGATCCGGACAGAACAAAAACAGATCTATCTACGGTAGGTCAATGACAACTGCAGCCTCAGATTTTCAGTCTTCCCTGCATTCTTGCCCCCTACAATGTCACTTTGTAGATCTTCACATCCAGAAGTGATTATTTTCTCCCCACCCTTGACCTGTGCCAGTCTTGTTACTTGCAGCTCAGCCAATAGAATGAGGAAGAGGTTACAGTGTGCCAGCTCTTAGGTTATATTTCAAGAATCTTGCATGGTTCCGTTTCCTCCCGTAGGCCCCTGCCACTGCCAGGAGGACAAAAGGATGAGTGATCATGTGGAGCAGAGTTTGGGTCATCCCGAACTCTTCTTCGCCAGTGGCAAAGAAGGTGTAGAGGTCTTGTTTCTGCTACTTACCTATGTCTTATAGCTCTAGCTCTCACAGAGTTGGTTCAACATGTGGATCATCTCAGTGTCTAAAGCGTACTGTCCTTTACCCATAAATAAACCAGTGCAAGTAGCAAATGTCAGTGCCTTGAAGATTTGAGTTTACCTTTAAAGCCATAGTCATAAAGTCAAGTCTCTCTCCCTCCCTCCCTCCCTTCCTTCCTTCCTTCCTTCCTTCCTTCCTTCCTTCCTTCCTTCCTTCCTTCCTTCCTCCCTTCCTTTGTTCCTTCTTTTGAGACAGAGTCTCCCTCTGTCTCCCAGGCTGGAGTGCAGTGGCACAATCTCAGCTCACAGCAACCTCTGCCTCCCGGGTTCAAATTATTTTCCTGCCTCAGCCTCCCGAGTAGCTGAGATTACAGCTGTGCACCACCATGCCTGACTAATTTTTGTATTTTTAATGGAAATGGGGTTTCACCATGTTGGCCAGGCTGGTCTTGAACTCCTGGCCTCAAGTGATCTGCACGCCTCAGCCTCCCAAAGTGCTTATTAGGCGTGAACCACCATGCCCAGCCAAAGTCAACTATTTATCCTTTCTATTTTAAAAATCCTGTGTCATCCTTCTACCAAGAATTTCTGACTGGTTCTTTTTCATCATCCACCCTAATCTCACAGGTTGTGTGGCCCTGGTACTCTTGTTTGACTGTTTAATCTTCCCTTTCCTTTTCAGCCACTAACTTTGTCCATTACCCTATTCCCCTTCAACTTCTGCTAACTTCTGATTAAGGGCAGTTTAATTCTTTTTCTATTATTATTATAAGGGCAGTTTAATTCTATCTCTTTTCCTCTAATTCCTTAAGATCTTAACATTGGGACTTCACCTCTACAATAAAGCACTCCATTTTCCTAAAAAAGATAGCTCTTTTTATAAGAGAAACTGAAGTTTTCACCATTGAAATCACAATTGAAAAATATAAGTGTAGACGCATATCCATTCCAACGCATTTATTTATCTGTCTATCTATCTATCTATCTATCTATCTATCTATCTATCTATCTATCTATCTATCTGGAGGCAGAGTCTCACTCTGTTGCCCAGGCCGGAGTGCAGTGGTGCGATCTCGGCTCACTGCAACCTCCACCTCCTGGGTTTAAGTGATTCTCATGCCTCAGCCTCCCAAGTAGCTGGGACTACAGGCAACACACCCAGCTAATTTTTGTATTTTTGATAGAGATGGGGTTTCACCATGTTGGCCAGGCAGGTCTCGAACTCCCGACCTCAGGTGATCTGCCCGCTTCAGCCTCCCAAGGTGCTGAAGTTACAGGCTTGAGCCACCACACTTAGCCCAAAGCCACGATTGTAGTTCTGGAACCATGCCAGAGGCTGACAATAAAACATGTTTTCTATTGTGCCAATTATTAAGCTATTGCCTCTCACTTGCAACTCCTCCCCGCCCTTTCCTACCCTAAGATGCTGTGACTAGGACTCTGCAAACTACATTTCTGCTTTGCCAGCTTGCTGTATATTAGATTCTGGTAATACAGGGCTCAAGTGGGAGCCAACGAGTGCAAAGAAGGAAGAAACTTGCTCCTTTCTATTTGTTTCCTCTGGAGCTTCCTTCTGCTTGCAATTCCTGGAAGCATCACACTGGCAATGTTTCTTCACCCTGGCAAAAGCAGCTCCTTCCCATAGCAGCAGGTGAACTCAGGTGGAAGTCTGCCAATACTTGGAGAACTAGATTTATCATGCCCCCATCTCAGAGAAAACAGCACCAGTCAGCAGGTGCCCCTGAGGTTTTGAGGCTTAGCTCCAATGGGGCCTCCTCTAACTTTCTAAATGTTAATAACTCCAGCTTCTTCCTTTTGTACTCTCTGCCCTAGGGATGGATAGTTGCTGCTTTTTACAGTTGCTACATCTGTGATACATTAGACCGCTCTTTTTACCCTTTCAGTTGTTTACACCTTTACACCTAGTTAATCCATTATATTAAATTCTGTCAGTAAAAATAACTGGAGAGGTTTTTGTCTCCTGGCCAGAATTTGATACATCTGTCGTCAAAGACCTGCTAGTCTGAAGCAGAAGACTGTCTCTTCCGAGAAAGGTGTATGTCAAAGGAAGTACAGGAGAACATGGATGAGAAAGTTAAAGTTCAGATTTATCCTGGTGTAGATATAGATATGATCATACATACCAATCAAGGAAAATATTGTAGAATTTCTTCACTTTTGCGAATAATAAAGTGTACTCTTTAAAAATAACTGTTAAAGCCTGGCATAACCTTGTGTCTTTTCTGTGTGACTTTCTTGCAACTTGGCTTTGAAAAATTGAATCTTGGGCAAGGTGCGATGGTTCATGCCTGTAATCCCAGCACTTCGGGAGGCCAAGGCAGGCAGATCATGAGGTCAGGAGTTCAAGACCAGCCTGGCCAATATGGTGAAGCCCTGTCTCTACTAAAAATATAAAAATTAGCTGGGTGTGGTGGAGTGCGCCTATAGTCTCAGCTACTCGGGAGGCTGAGGCAGAAGAATCGCTTGAATTTAGGAGGCGGAGGTTGCCGTGGGCCGAGATCACACCACTGCACTTCAGCCTGGGTGACAGAGCAAAACTCCATCTCAAAAAACAAAAAAAGAAAAAGAGAGAAAGAAAAATTGAATCTTTGTACAGATAGATTCTGCAATCTCAGTGTGACAGACTCAGTCCAGGAACAATTTGCCAGGGTGACGCTACTCCAGACCACACTATTTAGCTTCTGTCCTTCAATAATAAATGAACAAAAAACTCAATTCTCCGTGAGAAGGCAGGAGACTAGAGATCAAAGTGGTGAAAACTTCAACATTGAGAACAAAGCAAAACAAATCAAATGGGTTAAAGATAAATAGAATGTTTCTGACTTTGACAAAACATAAGTACAGTGAGCCCTCCATATTTGTGGATTCTACATTCATGGATTCAACCAACTGCAGATCAAAAATATTCAAAAACATTATGTCTGCACTGAATATATACAGACTTCTCTTGTCACTATTCCCTAAACAATGCGGTATAACAACTATTTACATAGCATTTACAGGGTATTAGGTATTATAAGTAACCTACAGATAAATTAAAGCATACAGAAGGATGTGCATAGGTTATATGCAAACACTGTACCATTTTGTATCAGAGACTTGAGCATCCTCTGATTTTTTGTACAAATTTAAGGGGTACAGCAAGTACAATTTTGTTACATATTTTGTAGTTTGAAATCTGAGCTTTTAGTATAACCACTGTCCAAATAACAACTTTGGATTTTGATATCCAAGGGAGTTCCTAGAACCAATCCCCCATAAATACCAAGGGATGATTATATATTGAAGATTTTATATATGATTTCATCATTATATATTGATGATTATATGTTGAAGATTACATATTGAAGTCTACTTACAATAGTCAATAATTTATTGAGCTTTTGTGAGTTAAATGCTTTACATTTCAAATCCCATATAAACTTATAACAACTCTTTAATTTAGGTGCTTTCATTATCCTTTATTTACAGATGAGAGAACTGAGGCAAAAACAGTTCAGGGAGATTTTCCAAGACCATCCAACCAGTAAGTGGGTGAGAATAAGAACCCAGGCTTGTCTGATATAAAGCCAGAGCTCTTCACCAGGAGGGATACTGATTTACCTTAAGCTCTTTAAGAGTGTTACATAAAATAATAGCAAGTTGTAATAAACATACTTCAAGGACGTTTACATAGTTTCCTATTAGATCAGCAAAGCCATGTTTAGAATAGTGATTTTGAAATAGTATTCAAGTGCTTTTCAAATCAAACACCAAATGAAGGAACTCAAGAGAAATTCGAGAATTATGAGGTCCATGCAAGATTTAATTTAAATGACAACAAGCTGACACACTATGTATTATTTCACTGGTTTGATATTAATATTCATGGAAACTTTTTCAACGTTTCTTGAGATATCTTTTTCATCTTTGTCTCTTCATTACCTAGGATAATACCTGACCCATGATGCATTTTTAATAAAGATTTGTTGAAGAAAAGAAGAATTTGGTCAATTCATGTCTCCATTATGATTTAATGAATATTCAAATGCGTGGGCTCTCTGCCTACATGGTTAATTTTTAAAACTTAGGTAACTAAATCCTAGTTAGCCTGAATGGCCTTAAGAGAGATTCACAGAGTCAACTACTTTGCCAAAGTCATTTAGCGAGCGTGTGATGGAACCAGGATTGGAACTCAGGGCTGTCAAACTCAAATCCAGCTCTTATCCAGTGTTCAACTGCTTTAAATAGTCTCTTCTCTCTGTCTCTTAGTTTTCACATCTGTAAAACTGAAAAAACAATGCCTACCTAAATAGATTTGATTTACTCAATAAATAAAGTCAAGCATGTTGACAATTAAAACTGAAATTCATATTTTCAACATTTCTTCGTAATTGGAGACAGATTGAAAAAACTGTCTTAAAATTAATATGATTTAGTAAAGGATGCCAGATGAAACAAGGAGATTGTTTTGGACAACATTTTAAAAGCTAGATCCATACAGTATTTCTCACAACTTTTCAGAGCTGTAATGAAGACTTCAAAATCATAGTTATAGAAACAATTTCCTGGCTTTAAAATTAATTTTGGCATTATATGGTACTTACTTTAACGTCAATTTTCTTTGTTTCAAAAACATTCAAAGCATATTAAAAGAAATATTGGGCCGGGCACGGTGGCTCACACCTGTAATCCCAGCACTTTGAGAGGCTGAGGCAGGCGGATCACCTAAGGTCGGGAGTTCGCGACCAGCCTGACCAACATGGAGAAACTCAGTCTCTACTAAAAATACAAAAATTAGCTGGGCGTGGTGGCTCACGCCTGCAGTCCCAGCTACTCAGGAGGCTGAGGCAGGAGAATAGCTTGAACCCGGGAGGCAGAGGTTGCAGTGAGCCAAGATCACGCCACTGCACTCCAACCTGGGGACAGAGTGAGACTCCATCAGGAAAAAAAAAAAAAAAAGAGAGAGAAAGGGGAGATTATGAACAGAGAGTAGAGGACAGTGGAGGAAAATTGAGATGACTTTTTGGAAGAAAGAAAGGAAACATTTGTGCTCATACATCCTACAATATATCAGGTAGGAGTTTGCTTTTAAGTTGGGCTTTGAAGGAAGGCTAAATTCAGTAGTTGGATACAGAAAGAATCAACTTCCTTGGGGTGTGTGTCGGAGGGGGGAGAGAGAGAGAGAGAGAGAGAGACCTGGGGTGTTGAGAGCAGTTGTGATTTATATGGCAAGTAGGTACTCATCATCTTGGTTGAATACACATTTTCTTTTTCTTTCTTGAGAGGAAGTTTCACTCTTGTTGTCCAGGCTGGAGTGCAGTGGCATGATCTTAGCTCACTGCAAGCTCTGCCTCCCAGGTTCAACCCCGTAGATACGGGGTTTCACTATGTTGGCCAGGATGGTCTTGATCTTTTGAACTCATGATCCGCCTGCCTTGGCCTCCCAAAGTGCTGAGATTACAGGCGTGAGCCATCGCGCCCGCCTCCTCATTCTTAAAACATGTGGTGAAAACCGTGGCACAGCATGCTTTGATTTGGACTGGACATGTCACTGGCTCTCCTGACAAAATGGAACTGGAGAATAGTATGACCTTCACTTTCATGGAAATCTTCATATTCCTTACTGCATGGTGTTTTCCACTGTGTGTGTGTGTGTGTGTGTGTGTGTGTGTGTGTGTGTGTGTGTGTAACAGATTCACCCTTTGCAGGTCTCCTCAAAGCCGATTCCTCCAGAGATAGGTAAAGTCTTTCTTGTCCAACTCTATTTGTATCTTCTTGTACCCATTCCATGTCCTGCAACATGAAATTATATGGGACTGAGGGCCTCCCTCCCAAATTCTTGCAGCCATTGTCGTCTTTCAATTTAAGACATAACAGGCGCTTTACCCGTAGGTGGGCAACTGGCTCCACAGCAGATTTAAATTGACCAGAAGGATAATTTTAAAGTTCTAATTCTAGACACCTGACCAAGAAAAATGCCGGCCTTTGTGAACATCATCTAAAGGGTAATACGGTGAAATGAGATGAGCTTGAGGTTTGAATTCCATCTCTGAAATTTATACCTTATTCACTTTGATGAGAATAATTGAGTATTTCTAGTCTGACATGAATCCTCAAAACAACTGTTTGCAGTAGCTCCTATTCCCCATTGCCACTCGCATTTCATAGGTAAAGAAACTGAGGCTTAGAGAGTCCATTTTCCTTCCAAGATCAGCTAGTTAATGATTGTGTCAGGATTGGAACTCAAGGCAATGAAACTCAAGCCCCAGCTCTTAACCTCAATTTTATATAGCTTCATAAGTTCCATAACTTATTTCTCAGTTTTCTTATCTTAAAAATTGAACAAATAATTTCTACCTCACTGGGTGGGTGGTTGGAGTAGCAACACAATAAATATTAGCTTCCTTTCACCTGAAACTGTGGAATTGCTAAATCAATTTGAGTCAAGACCTTTGGTAGAAATAAGTGAACATTATAGGTAATGCCCTGAATTTCATCCTCTGTTTTTCCAAGTAATTATAGGCCTCCCAATGACCCAGGTGCTTCCTGGTTGCAGATTTGAGTCTCCTACAGAGAGCAGGCTTCAGAAATGCCTTCGTTGGTCCTTAGCAATTTAAACACCTTTGCTGTGAGTGATTGAGGACTTTTAAAAGAGCACTTCTCACATTTTGTTGACTATAGCTTTTCCCTTTACAAATAGAAACAATTGTGTAAATTTACATATGTATCAATCTGAGCAGGGTTAGCTGTGTATTAACTTGGGGCAAGGAAAACTTAAGTCTAGAAAGGGAAATTGTCTTTAGTTTATACAAAGGAGAGGAAATGTACTCCTACTCCCCACAGAGAGGAAGAATGGACGAAGAAAGTACAAATGACCTATAGCCACATTGCTAAATCCCTTTCTCCTTTCCACAACAAACGATCAACATTCAGTGACAATACTATGATGTTGATTTTGTTTTAAAGTGGTGTATCATCAATTTTCATTTCTTGTTTTCTCTTTTCCTATCAGGTGAGATAAAGCCAATGAATGAGTACTTTTGATGAATCACAATGGCCTTTTTGATCTTTTGATCTTCCCCTTATTATTCAACTAAGACAACATAGAGCCATTTCCAAGGGTTTACACAAGCTTTTTTGTTTGTTTCCCATGCTATAAATTGGAAGACCTGAGTATTAGTGTCTGCAATTCCCTTTTTTCCTGATACTGAGAAAACAACAGAACTTCTCTTGAGTTTTAGTTTCCTATTTACATTAATCAATTTTATATTTATCAAGCATTCCTTATGCAGCAAACACTGTGTTGTTGGGAGTTGTGCAAAGGAGTATAATAATGCTGCCCTATTTACCCCCACAAAATCATTGCAAGATGAAGCGTCCAAACACTCTGTCCATCACCAAAAGTTGATAATTATCTTGTTCTAAGAAGGTCAGGCAAATGAAAGCTCTTTGTAGACTAAGTGTGCTACAGATGCTAGTGATGGGGATGGTGGTAATGAGGATAGTGATGCCGGTGACGATGAGCAGGGGGCATGCTGTGAATAGTATCTATCCAGTGTCAGGAAAGTATTGATGCTACTGCTCTAGATTCATTGCAGATTTCAAAGGGGCAAACAAAACTTTTATGGGCATGGAAATGGAGTAGGAAATGATAGACCTTTTTTTTTTGCATTGATCTAATAGAAGGTTGCTGCAGGGAGCCTATAAGCCTATAGCACATACATCAACATTATGTTCAAGTTCTCAAGATCAGATTCCTGGGCTCTCTCTTTCACATGCAACATTAACATTCTTCTTGACACATTTTGTAATGTGCTAGCCAGAGTTAGACAGAAACTCAGATATCTAAGAGCCTACTGAATTATTTATAATCCTCGAAGCTGCCAAATGAAATTTACAGGTTGTAATTTTTTCAGAGCATCTCACTAAAAATAACAATCCCAAGGCCGGGTGCAGTGGCTCACACCTGTAATCTCAGCACTTTGGGAGGCCAAGGCGGGTGGATCACGAGATCAAGAGATCGAGACCATCCTGGCCAACATGGTGAAACCTCGTCTCTACCAAAAATACAAAAATTAGCCGGGCGTGGTGGTGTGTGCCTGTAATCCCAGTTACTCTGGAGGCTGAGGCAAGAGAATCACTTGAACCTGGGAGCTGGAGCTTGCGGTGAGCTGAGATTGCGCCACTGCACTCCGGCCTGGGGACAGAGCAAGACTCCATCTCAAAAATAAATAAAAATAAAAATAAATTTAAAAAAAGAATCCCAGAACTGATTACATGCCCCTCCACACAGCAGGCATTATTTTTAGTACACTGAGCACTCTCTGGTATAAAAGATAAAAACGAGACACTTGACACTCACTACTAGTTTGTTCCTTGAGTCAAATAATACTAAAATCTAGGATTTAGAAAATATTATTGTTCTCTCTTTTTTACACATGATGTTGATACGGCTTCTAAAACAATCTCAAAGTCATTAAACTATCATTCTAAAATAAAATACTTGAGATTTCTGCATTTCTAAATTTTATATATAGCTCATATTCATACTAAAGCCAAGACTTAAAAGACTGTGTAGCCCAATGTCTGTTTCACTTTTTAAATGATTGGTCCTTGTGGATACAGTCTGGTAAGAATCTAAATTAGGCAAAGCTGACACCAGGACTCCAAGATGGCGTCAGTCATACCAGCGAAGGACAAGAAACGTCTAGAGGTCAAACTAGGGGAGCTGCCAAGTTGGACCTTGATGCAGGACTTTACCCCTAGTGCATTGCCGGAGCGATTCAAAGAGGTTACTACCGGTGCTACAACAAGTACATCAACGTGAGGAAGGGGAGCATCGCAGGGCTGACCATGGTGCTGGCAGGCTACATGCTCTTTACTGCCTTTCCTACAAGGAGCTCAAGCACGAGCGGCTACCCAAGTACCACTGAAGAAGAGGACAAGCTCTGCACTCCCCACCATGACCTTCTTGGCCCAAGCCCCTCCATGAGGAACACAATCTCGATCGTTGCTGAATCCTTTCATATCCTAATGGGAAGTAACCTCCAAATAAAAGATGACAGGTAAAATATATATATTTATATACGTGTGTGTGTGTGTGTGTGTATGTGTATATATATGAGTTAAGGCCAGGCATGGTGGCTCACGCCTGTAATCCCAGCACTTTGGGAGGCCGAGGTGGGCGGATCACTTGAGCACAGGAGTTTGAGACCTGCTGGGCCAACATGGCGAAATCCTGTCTATATCAAAAAATAAAAAAATTAGCCAGGTGTGGTGGCTGCGCCTGTAGTCCCCGCTACTCCAGAGGTTGAGAGGCAGGAGAATCATTTGAATCCAGGAGGTGGAGGCTGCAGTGAGCCGAGGTTGTGCCACTGCATTCCAGCCTGGGCGACAGAGTGAAATTCTGTCTCAAAATAAATAAATTAATTAAATAAATAAAAGTTAAAAATTATTTGGATAGATGCCAATTCAAATGCTTTGTTAGATGTGTGCATTTTCTGTTGCTGCTGTAATAAATTACCATAAACCTAGTGGCTTAAAACAACGCGATTTATTTTTACAGTTTTGGAGGTCAGAAGTCCAAAAATTAGTAGCCGAGGCTAAAGTCAAAGTGTTGGCAGGACTGGCTTCTTCTGGAGGCTCTGAAGGGATAATTCATTTCCTTGCCTTTTCTAGTTTCTAGTGGTCCTCTGTATTCCTTGGTTTGTGACATCCTGCTTCATCTTCAAAGTATGCTTCCATCATCACATCACCTTCTCAATCATCTTCTTCTTCAATTTTTTTTTTTGTTTTTTGAGACAGAATCTCACTCTGTTGCCCAGGCTGGAGTGCAGTGGCCCGATCTCAGCTCACTGCAACCTCCGCCTCCCAGGTTTAAGTGATTCTCCTGCCTCAGCCTCCCAAGTAGCTGGGACTACAGGCATGCACCACCACGCCCAGCTAATTTTTGTGTTTTTATTAGTAGAGATGGGGTTTCGTCATATTGGCCAGGCTGGTCTCAAACTCCTGACCTTGTGATCTGTCTGGCTTGGCCTCCCAAAGTGCTAGGATTACAGGTGTGAGCCACCGTGCCCGACCCACTTTCTCATCTTCTGTAGTCAAATCTTCGATGGGGTTCAGGGCACGCCACCCCAAAATATAGCACCTTGGCATTTGAGAAAATAGCAGAACCAGGAAGGTCACTTCACCTTTCACCACCCTTCCTCCATAATGCAAATCATAAAACCTAGGAAGAATTTTCTGATCTTCCCCTGAAGCATGTCGTAAGATTCTTACTAAAGAGGTGCCCTCCCTATACCTGGAGGAAAAAGCTAAGACAGAGATGCCAAGAAGAAACTGAACAAACAGGCCTCGCTGAGTTCCCCTCAGTTTATTACCATTAGATCAGATCAGACCCCTTTTATCCAATCATACTTCTGCATGACTGTCCACTCTTTATTAAACCTAAGCACAAAAATACATGGGTTTCCCTCTTCCATTGGGCCTTTATTTCCGTTGTTGTTGTTGTTGTTGTTGTTTTTGAGATGGAGTTTCGCTCTTGTTGCTCAGGCTGGAGTGTAATGGCATGATCTTGGCTCACCACAACCTCCACCTCCTGAGTTCAAGTGACTCTCCTGCCTCAGCCTTCAGAGTAGCTGGGATTACAGGCATGCACCACCATGCCTGGCTAAGTTTGAATTTTTAGTAGTCACGGGATTTCTCCATGTTGGCCAGGCTGGTCTTGAACTCCTGGCCTAGGTGATCCGCCTGCCTTGGCCTCCCAAAGTGCTGGGATTACAGGCGTGAGTCACCGCGCCCAGCCAGGGCCTTCATTTCCTTATGAGGGCTCCCATGTCACATAAAACTTATTGAGTAAATGTGTATGCTTTCCTCTGTCAATCCATCTTTTGATGGGGCCTCAGCCATGATCCTAGTGATGGGTAAGGAAGAGATTTCCTGTCCCCCACATTTGCCTTTGCCTTCCTCTTGTAAAGACACTTACCATAACGCTTAGGGCCTGCAAGATAATCTCCGTGTTATAAGATAGTTCTTTAATCACATTTACAAAGCCTTTTTTTTTGTTATACAAATTAATGTTTTCAAGTTCAGAGAATTAAGAAGTGGGTATCTTGGGTGGGAAGGGACATTATTATGTCTACCACACCAGATGAGTCACTCATTAATATGGGGCTTTTGTAGACCTTATCTAGATGTTCTACTACATGAAAAAGGTAAAATAACATTTGATTTCACATCTAATCAAGATGTTCATCACAGTAAACTCTATGGAGAACTCCAACTAGAGCACCTGACATTCAAGATTATGGGGCAGGAAAGAATTGAATCAAAGAAAAGTAACAAATAAAGAAGTCTCACAATAAATCTCACAGATTAATTGAAGGCAAGATGATTTTACATCCAAAGAAATCTGTTGCTTGCCTTCTATCTCCATCTCTTTAATTAAAGACACACGCAAAGCTAACAGGAGTCAGCCTGTGTTGAAAAACTGAAGTAGGTTGGGTGCAGTGGCTCACGCCCGTAATCCCAGCGCTTTGGGAGGGAGGCTGAGGCGGATGCATCACCTGTGGTCAGGTGTTTCAGATCAGCCTGGCCAACATAGTGAAACCCTGTGTCTACTAAAAATACCAAAAAAATTAGCTGGGCATGGTGGGGGTGGGGGGTGCCTATAATCCCAGCTACTTGGGAGGTTGAGGCAGGAGAATTGCTTGAACCCGGGAGGCAGAGGTTGCAGTGAGCCAAGATTGCACCACTGCACTCCAGCCTGGGCAACAGAGCAAGACTCCATCTCAAAAAGTTTTTCTTTTTTTTTTGTAAAATTTCCCTAGTAACTGATGATGTTTAGCATCTTTTCATGTGCTTACTGGCCATGTTTATGTCTTTTTAATTAAGGTGTTTGGTCAAATATTTTGCAGTTAAAAAAGAATGAGTTAAAATTATTTCAACTGTGCACTTTGTTGTGTCCGATATTGACCCAGGCCTGATTATCAACAGGTTTTGTTTTGTTTTATTATTTGGTTAAGTCTCCATCCTAGATGGAGTATTAGGTTTGCTACTTTTTAACTCATGGATTAACTCTGCACTTGGGGAATCTTTGGACAGCATCAAACCCACCTACAGAATTCTGTGATTTAATTTCTTATTGAAAAAATAAATTTTAGAGATAGGGTCTGTCACCCAGGCTGGAGTGCAGTGGTGCAATCATAGCTCACTGCAGCCTCAAACTCCTGAGCTCAAGCAATCTTCCCCACTCAGCCTCCTGAGTAACTGGGGCTACAGGACCATCCCACTACTCCCAGCTAAGTTTTTAATTTTTTCAGAGATGGAGCTGGGGGTAGTAAGTGGGGGAATAGGGAGATGTTTGTGGAGGTCTTGCTATGTTGCTCAGGCTGGTCTTGAACTCCTGGCCTCAAGCGATCCACCCGCCTCTGCCTCTGGAGTAGCTCCGATTACAGGCTTGAGCCACTGCGCCCGGCTGGAAATACTTAATCTGGTTAAGAAAATGCAAATTGTACCACCAGAGAAACCTTCATTTTTCACTTTGAAGTGAGGATTACAAGATAAGGATCCTTCATATATATATACAATTCTATTTTGAGACAGAGTTTCGCTCTTGTTGCCCAGGCTGGAGTGCAATGCGTGATCTCGGCTCACGGCAGCCACCACCTCCCAAGTTCAAGTGATTCTCCTGCCTCAGCCTCCCAAGTAGCTGGGATTACAGGCACCTGCCACCATGCCCACCTAATTTTGTATTTTTAGTAGAGACAGGGTTTCTTCATGTTGGTCAGACTGGTCTCGAATTCCTGACCTCAGGTGATCAGCCCACCTCAGCCTCCCAAAGTGCTGGGATTACAGGCGTGAGCCACCGTGCCCGGCAGATCCTTCCAATATTTAGAAACAAGGTTGGGGTTGGGAAAGAGGGGATGTAGGGATGGGGAGGAATCTGACTTCAACAATTGATGTGGGTTTGAGAACCTCGGATTCACCCCCTAAGTATTGACATGCAAAGAAACAGCATGAAAAGGGAAAAACATTTAAGGGTTGCTGGACCTCAGTGAAAAGGCAGAGGTTTATATGGCTTGTAATATATAAGGAGCTTCACATTTCCTCTCTTAAAGAAGAGGAAAACAGTAGAATTGTGTCTGTGTGTGTGTGTGTGTTTATTTGGAAGAGTTGATTCTCAGTCATTGATACTAAATGTAAATTTCAGAAGTTCAAATGATAATATCTGGTGACTCCTTTACAAACCATAGGACAGGAGCAGGCATCTGTCAGAAATAAGGCAAACTTCAACTTTTTAAAAATTGTGCAGGATGTCACTGTATTTTCAAAGGATTTATGACATGTGCTCGATTAATATAGATCTGCTCATATAAAAGTTAACGTGGCCGGGCGCGGTGGCTCAAGCCTGTAATCCCAGCACTTTGGGAGGCCGAGACGGGCGGATCACGAGGTCAGGAGATCGAGACCATCCTGGCTAACAAGGTGAAACCCCGTCTCTACTAAAAAATACAAAAAAACTAGCCGGGCGAAGTGGCGGGCGCCTGTGGTCCCAGCTACTCGGGAGGCTGAGGCAGGAGAATGGCGTGAACCCGGGAGGCGGAGCTTGCAGTGAGCTGAGATCCGGCCACCGCACTCCAGCCTGGGGGACAGAGCCAGACTCAGTCTCAAAAAAAAAAAAAAAAAAAAAAAAGTTAACGTAAAGCTCCATTTTCCATTGTTTTCATACGGAGAAAGTGTTTTGAATTCCAAATAGTTTTTCCCCCAAACAATTTTAAATATCTCTGCCAATAATGGGATGGTATACTTCATTTGCCTCCATAATTGTGTTCCTGAAATACAAATTACATTTTTGTAACTCGAATTGAATAATAATATTCCCAGACTCCCCATTATGTAAATAAATTGGTATGTGTATGCTAAAAGCAGCGCATACATAGATTATACATTGTTTCAATAATAGAGAAACTGAGGCACAAGAGAATAAGTGACCCTAAAACACCAACAGGCAATGATAGCACTGGGAACAGACACAGGATTTTTGACTTCCAGCCAGAACCATGAAAAATATACCAACTTCCCTTCCTAAAGCAGAGCACATTTTTATTATTGACTATAGATTTAAAACCTTAAAAAAATTGTCTTTTTATCCTCTAAGACATTGTTTCAAACATGAATTACTGGAAAATTATTTCAACTGTGCACTATGTTGTGTCCCATGTTGATCCAGGCTTGATTATCAACAGGTTTTGTTTTATTTAATTATTTGGTTAAGTCTGCATCCTGGATGGAGTATTTAGATTTGCTACTTTTTAACTCATGGATTAGCTCTTCACTTGGGGAATCTTTGGACGGCATCAAACCCACCTACAGAATTCTGTGATTTAATTTCACTTATGAATTTAAAGGGCTTACAGCTGCCTTCACAGTTAAATGAGGATATACTGAGATGTTGCCCTCCCTGGCAGAGACAATTCCCCAAACAGCCGGACTTCTGCACTCGCAGGCATGGATAGTTTGACCAAGGAGAATGAAGCTAGCACACACACACACAAACACATCATCTGAGACTTTCAGAAAATGGGGATCCTAAGGGAAATCTTGGAGCATAAATTACTTTGCAGGCTTGTTTTTTTTGTTTGTTTGTTTGTTTTGTTGTTTTTTTTGTTTGTTTGTTTGCTAGATCTTGGTTGAAAGAGATTTGTGTTCTTTCCAGATGCACAGCTGTGGAGTCTCTGGGGGAATTTCTTGCTCTTTTTCATTTTTGCATATCAGCCAAAAACTGAGATCTAAGCACCAAATGTAATATCACAAACCCCACAGATGATGTGGGTGGGTTTTCCAAAGGAGACTAGACAAGGAGCTGATTAAAATCCAAGCTGGGGATTCTGAGGGCTATGCTGCACCACGGGTAGCGGGATGAGGGGCAAGAGAGCTGAACAGGTTGTTTTGTTTTGTGGTTGTTTTTGTTGTCATTGCTTTGTTTTGTGGTTGTTTTTGTTGTCATTGCTGTTTGTTTGTTCAGCTCTCACTGTGGCTCTAACCATTAGTATAAACTTGGCCAAATTAATTGGCCTTTTGTTATCTCAGTTGTGCTGGTGAAATAAATGTTTGTTATATGAAAAAAAAAATTAGTGAACAAACCATAGATTAATTTTTGCTTGTCTTGTAATTAGGTATGTGACCTTAGCCAAGTGATGTGATCTTTACTCCTTTATTTCTTTATCTCATAAGGTAGTCTAAAATTTATCCTGGTTCTTTTTTTTTTTTTTTTTTTGAGACGAGGTCTTGCCCTGTCACCAAGGCTAAAGTACAGTGGTGCAGTCACACCTCACTGAAGCCTCAACCTCCTGGGCTCAAGTGATTCTCCCACCTCAGGCTCCTGGATAGCTGGGACTGCAGGTACATGCCAGTTTTTTATATTGGCATATAAAAATGCTACACATGGCCAATTTTTTATATTTCTTGTGGAGACAGCATTTCGCCATGTTGCGCAGGCTGGTCTTGAACTCCTGGTGTCAAGTGATCCTCCTGCCTCTGCCTCGCAAAGTGCTGGGATTCCAGGTGTGAGCCACCGTGCCCGGTCTCCATACTTTTCCTTTCCCTGAAGGAAGAGGAGAAATGAACGAAATATTCTCACCTTGCTTTTCTCCTTCCCTCTTGTCTCCTGGTAAGGCTCCTACTGGCCAAACCCAACAGAACACCATAAGGCAAGAGAATCGGTTTGTGAAACCCACACAGGTTCACCTCCTGTGGAAGGATGCAGGGTGGAAAAGGATGGAGAATGTACAGCAAGGAGCAAAGAACCTGGCTGACCTACTCTAGTGTTCACCAGAAAGAGCTGCAGTAAGGACAGGGAGGGTGAGACTTACCCAGAAATAAATGTCGAAGTCACCGGGTGTGGTGGCTCACACCTGTAATCTCAGCACTTTCGGAGGCCAAGGCAGGTGAGTCACTTGAGGTCAGTAGTTTGAGACCAGCCTGACCGACATGGTAAAACCCCATCTCTGTCAAATACAAAAAATTAACTGGGGGTGGTGGCGCATGCCTGTAATCCCAGCTACTTGGGAGGCTGAGGCAGGAGAATCCCTTGAAATCAAGAGGTGGATGTTGCAGTGGGCTGAGATTGTGCCATTGCATTCCAGCCTGGGAAAACCCATTAGGTGACTGCCTAAAGTCATGTAACAGAACAAAGGTAAGAGAAGAAATCTGGGAACATAATTAATGTTAAACAATAATACGTCAAATGGCAGCTTCTGACATCAAGGGCAGGACTATGGCTAATGGAATACAGTTTCTACTGATTCAGAAAACAAACCGAGTGTGGATTTTGAATGGCCAGAGAGCTATCTAGTTACAGAGCCTGTAGTAGTGAAAATAGGCTAAGCTATACTGCTCTAACAAGCAGATTCTGAACTCAGAGTGGGTAACACACATAGAGCCATTTTTTTCTCCCCAACAAAATCTGCTGGAGTGTGGCCTCTTTCCAGGGCAGCTCCCATCCAAGTGGTGAGTCAGGGATCTAAGCATTTATCATTTTTTAATTATGTCATCTGGAACATGTGACTTCCAAGTTGCCACAGCAGAGGAAGGGAGAGCTGGAAGGCTGCACTTAAATGCTTGAGCCCAGAAGTGACATACATCACTTCCGCTTAATAGCCATTGGTTAGAACTAGTTACATGGCCCTGCTCATCGGTGGGAGCTGGGAAGTGTCAGACCACATGAATATTTGGTGACAGATAAATATCTCTGCTGCAGTCCTACTTTAATTACTTATGTAGGCAGGATAGGGGTTGCTGGATTAGGTGAAGGAGACCCCTTAGGTACATAAGAAAAGGTTACTTTTAAGGCCAGGTGTGGTGGCTCATACCTGTAATCCCAGCAATTTGGGAGGCCGAGGCGGGCAGATCACGAGGTCAGGAGATCGAGACCATCCTGGCTAACACAGTGAAACCCCGTCTCTACTAAAAATACAAAAAATTAGCCAAGCATGGTAGCACACGCCTGCAGTCCCAGCTACTCAAGAGGCTGAGGCAGGAAAATTGCTTGAATCCAGGAGATGGAGATTGCAGTGAGCTGAGATAGCACCACTTCACTCCAGTCTGGGCGACAGAGCGAGACTCCATCTCAAAAAAAAAAAAAAAAAAGAAAGAAAAGAAAAGGTTACTTTTTAGTAATGGAGTCTTGTTCTCTCTACCTTCCCAGGAATCTGAACTTTCTTACAAAAGAAGGTTAAACTGGACGTGTTCATTAATATAACATTATTATTGAATACTGTTCAGGGATGTAGCTGAAGCAAATATGAGGTAATGGCAAGAGCACAGGATTTAGGATCAGATACTATAGCCTCAACTCTATCATGTAACCATGGGGCTATTACTGATCTTCTCTGAGCATGCCTTCTTTTTCTTTTTTTAGAGTCAGGATCACACTCTGTCACCCAGGCTGGAGTTCAGTGGCACAATCACAGCTCACCGCAGCCTCGAATGCCTGGCCTCAAGCAAACAGCAGTTTTCTTATCTGTGAAATGGGGACAAAATGTCTGCCCTTGAGGGTTCTTGCAAGAAGGGTGTTGCCTTAGTCATGAGAGCTAGGGAAGGTGTTCCTAACGCAAAACAATTCATCAGAGAGGTGAAGGTAGAGGAGGAATTCACACATGAAGGGGGCTGAGGGAAATGATTTCAGAAAAGAAGCAGGCCTGGCGCGGTGGCTCACGCCTGTAATCCCAGCACTTTGGGAGGCCGAGGCGGGTAGATCGCCTGAGATCAGGAGTTCGAGACCAGCCTGGCCAACATGGTGAAACCTTGTCTCTACAAAAAATACAAAAAAATTAGCCGGGTGTGGTGGCAGGCACCTGTAATCCCAGCTACTTGGGAGGCTGGGACAGGATAATTGCTTGAACCCAGGAGGCGGAGGTTTCTGTGAGCCAAGATTGTACCACTGCACTACAGCCTGGACCACAGAGCAAGACTCTGTCAAAAAAAAAAAAAAAAAAAAAAAGAAGAATAAAAGAAAAAAGAAACAGTCTCTGTGCTGGGAAGGACATCTTCAAGTAGAAGGACCCAAAGAAAGTCACAGTAGTGGTGTATAAGAGGGAGATTAAACATCAACCTTGCAGGTCATGTTTGGAATTTTGGTCTTCATCCTAACAATGAAAGGAAGATCTTAATGGAGATCTCTTAGGTTCTAAATAAAGGGAATCATATGATCTGACTTGTGTTTTAAAAAGATCTCCCAGGTTGCAGTGAAGAGAATCCATTCGTAGGGAAGAGTAATATCAAATATACCAATCAAGAGGCCATTGGAGTAGATCAACTGATGAGTTTGGTTGAAGTAGGTGTACAGAAAAATAAGATGAAGAAAGGTACTTAAAAGGTAAAATTAATAGTACTTAATGGGAAATGGGATATAGGGTGTTAGGAAAAGGGAGGTGTCAAGAATTGCTGCTACATTTTTGGCTTGCCTAAGTGAATGAATAGTACATTATTCCCTGAAATTAACTCTGTAAGAAGACCAGGCTTGGGATATGGGAGGAAGATCAAGAATTTACTTTTGGACACATGCACATGTATGTTTATTGTGGTACTGTTCACAATAGCAAAGACTTGGAACCATCCCAAATGCCCATCAGTGATAGACCGGATAAAGTAAATGTGGCACATATACACCATGGAATACTATGCAGCCATAAAAAGGATGAGTTCATGTCCTTTGCAGGGAAATGGATGAAGCTGGAAACCATCATTCTGAGCAAACTAGCACAAAGACAGAAAACCAAACACCACATATTCTCACTCATAAGTAGGAGCTGAACAATGAGAACACATGGACACAGGGAGGGGAACATCACACACTGAGGCTTGTCAGGGGGTCCAGGGGTAGGAGAAGGGTAGCATTAGGAGAAATACCTAATGTAGATGATGGGTTGATGGGGACAGCAAACCACCGTGGCATGTGTATACCTATGTAACAAACCTGCACATTCTGCACATGTATCCCAGAACTTAAAGTATAATAAAAAATGTTTTAAAATGATGTATTTTTGCACTCCTTTGCCATTTTTCTGTATATTTTTAGATGTATCCCGTATAAGCAGAATGTTATTGGATTTTGTTGTCTTTTTTAAACCAAGTCTGACAATTTAAAAAAAAAGTTCACTTTTGGCTATGTTGAAATTTTGTTCCTTTGAGTAATTCAAGTGGAGATGACAGGAAGAAATTGATCTAATGTGTAAAATGCATGGTTTTCCTGGAGTACAGTACACAAAAATCAGTGACCATTATTATTGCCATTATTATTATTTCTATTATGACTTTGAGGGACTTTCATAACTGGTGTCCAATTTACCTGCTTAGACTAAAATAGTATTACTTGCTTTCAGTCATAATTTGCCATTCTATTTTCATCTATTCTATTTCAATTTACCAATTATTTATGGTCCAGTTTAGATGTCACCTTCTCCATGTGTAAAGGCTTTGCTTATTCTCAAAAAATCTTCAGACTCTGAAATCCTGTAAAATTTTGTGAATCTCAAATACTAGCTTTTGGCATTATTCCAAATTGAGCTGTCCTGACTGGAACCTCTTGTCCTTCTAGTTATCACACTCTCTTATCCCCTCCTAAACAAATTTTGGGTCTCCAGTTTCTACGTTTCCTCTGTTTTCCCTATCAGCATCCCTCCCATCTTCCCTTTCTTCCTTACCCATCATTTCAACAACATTCTTGTCAATATTTTCAACCTCTTTGTTTTTCAGTCCTTCTATTGCAATTGTCTAGCGAGATCGGGCACATTGGCTTACGCCTGTAATCCCAGCACTTTGGGAGGTTGAGGTGGGCAGATCGATTGAGCCCAGGAGTATGAGACTAGACTGGACAACATGGAAAAACCCCCATCCCTACTAAAAATACAAAAATTAGCTGGGTGTGGTAGTGCACGTCTATAATCCCAGCTACTTGGGAGGCTGAGGCAGGAGAATGGCTTGGACCAGGGAGGCGGAGGCTGTGGTGAGCCAAGATTGCACCACTGCACTCCAGCCTGGGTGACACAGTGAGACCCCATTCCCCACACCCCCACAAAAAAACAATTGTCTAACAAAATCTAACCCTACATTAAGCCAATCATCTACCACCTCTAAGATTTTATCTAGGCTTGTAAACACTGCTGGAGAAATTCACACTATGATGAGAACAACTGTGTGGTACTGTTATTGGAAAGGGGTCCTGATCCAGACCCCAAAGGAGGGTTCTTGGACCAGACCCCAAAGGAGGGTTCTTGGACCTCATGCAAGAAAGGATTCGGGACCAGTCCAAAGAGTAAAGTGAAAGTAAGTTTAAGAAAGTAAAGGAATAAAAGAATGGCTACTCCATAGGCAGAGCAGCGGCATGGGCTGCTGGATAGCTATTTTTATGGTTATTTCATGATTATGTGCTAAACAAGGGGTGGATTATTCATGAGTTTACTGGGAAAGGGGTAGGCAATTCCTGGAACTGAGAGTTCCTCCCCATTTTAGACCATATAAGGTAACTTCCAGACATTGCCATGACATCTGTAAGCTGTCATGGTGCTGGTGGGAGTGCCTTTTAGCATGATAACGCATTATAATTAGCATATAATGAGCAGTGAAAATGAGCAGAGGTCACTTTTGTCGCCATCTTGGTTTTGGTGGGTTTTGGCCAGCTTCTTTCCCACGTGCCATTTTATCAGCAAGGTCTTTGTGACCTGTATCTTGTGCTGGACTCCAGTCTCATCCTGTGACTTAGAATGCCTAAACTCTTGGGAACACAGCCCAGTAGCTCTCAGCCTTATCTTAACCAGCCCCTATTCAAGATGGAGTCACTCTGGTTCAAACGCCTCTGTCAGTACAACCATAAATTTGTATTAAGGCTCCAATGAACAATTCATTTCCTTTCTAGTATCAAGCAATTCTTCTAAGTTTCCCTAGATTTCCAACTTGCAACCTGCCCACACCCTTGCTGTCAGCAGATGACCTTGCTTTTACAGACAAGAAAAGAAGGCTCCAGAAGAGGCCTAATGTAATTCCCAGTGTGAATTCATGAACACAGCTGAATCTATACTTACTCTCTCTTGATGTTCTCAAATCATAATGGGAGAAATTGTCCCCTTACTATAGGGCTACTTGTTATATAAACTCCATCTCCATTTCCACTCCAACCACCACCTTCAGGAATTGGACCTTCTCTCCTTTATCATCAGTGTCTTCCTCTGTACTGGTTCCTCCCTGTTGGCATTTAAACATGCCCAAATCTCTCCCACCTTTAGAGCAAAACAAAGATACTCCCTTGCAGTCACACAAACATCCCTTGCAGTCCCGTATCTTCTCTGCCCTACTCCCTCTCCATCTCTGTCTGGCTCTGTTTTTTTAATATAATGAAAGTATTTGATCCTTCTTAAAGCATTCTCTTCCCTTTGTTGTCATGATATTGTGTTCACCTAGCTTTTCTTTAACCTCTCCAATTACTCCTTCTCCTTAAACGTGGGCTTCTCCTTAAATGATGGTGTTGTGTTTGATCTGAGATCCTCATCTCTTCTTCCTCTCTGCACTCTGAGCATTAGCTGGGCATGGTGGCACACACCTGTGGTCCCAGCTACTTGGGAGGCTGAGGAAAGAGGATCGCTTGAGCCCAGGAATTTGAGGCTGCAAGGAACTATCACACCACTGCACTCCAGTCTGGGTGACAGAGTGAAACACTGTCACTGAACATTTTTTTCCTACATAAAATAATACACTCTCTGTGCAATCCTATCTACTCTCAGAGCTGCAAATTACCATCTGTGTTGATGGTCCTCGGTGTATAAGTATCTCAAACTCAAATATCCCTCTTGAGAGTCAGACCTACACATCCTGCCGCCTCCTGGGTATAACCAATTGGTTGTCCCACAAGCACCTCAAGCTTATTATGTACCTTGCACTCACCACTTTCTCCCAGACCTGCTCCTTCTTCTGCATTCGACATTTCGATGTCTAGCAATACAATTTGCCTCAAGAGAACCCTGGGCATCACACACTAGTCTCCAAGTACCTTAAGGCAAGTATAGTATCTGTTTGTTCATCACTGTATATCCAGCACCGTGGGGCAACACTTGGCACATTGTAGGAACATGATACATATTTAATGGATAAATTAATTACTCCTTACTCTCTCTTATTCCTTGCATTCAGCAAATCGCCAAGTCCTGTCAATTCTTCTTTCTAAATATTGCTTCAATTCTTCTCATTATTATGGTCACTAACCTAGTTCAGGCCACCATTATCTCTTTAATAGTCTTTTAGTTGATCTCACCTTGCCCCTATCACAGAGACTGATAGTTACACCCAAGGCCCATTCTCCCTTCTTCTTTTACTACTAGAACTGAGCCCCATGCCTCCCAGTTAGAGGCCACATTTCCCAGTCTCCCTGGCAGCCCTATGTGACCAAGTTACAACATCACCCATCACCTGACATTGTTCTGGTCAACAGTCTGAGAGCGGGCGTGATACGAGCACCTTTGATGCTCCTCCTCTTTCCTCCTTCTGCAACTTTGCTGCAGTTTGGTTATGTAGATGAGATGGTGGTGAATCAGATTCAACTTTACAGGTAAAGGGAGCACAATAGGGGATTGAAGAGCTACAAGATAAAAGGAATCTTGTCCTCTCCAACTGCTTGTCATCTCAATCTTTTATATGAAAGAGAAATGAACCTTTTTTCTTTTTGGAATCCCTGTTATTTGGCTTCTGTTAAAATAACTAAGCCAATATCCTAAGTACTAATTCCTTCTTTTTCTCAATCAGAATCCATCTTCTGCAATCCAACTAAAATGATCTTATTACACTACAAATATGACCAGTCATTCCTCTTGTCTTATTCGTTTTTGTAGTCTTCAGAGGGCTTAGTACATGATCTTGTTGATAGCAAGTATTCCAGAATATTGATTGTTGGTAAATTATAAAGTTTATCTTCTAGTGGTACCTAAATTGTTAAACATAATTGACTTTTAATTGTACGTGACACTGCCTCGTCAGTGGATGAGGTAGCAGCTTAAGGCTTCCACAGCTTCTGAAATCACCCCAACATAGGCGTCATCCCCCAACTCCATTATCCAATGACCAACGGATCAGTAAACTCTCTGATGCTGAGTCTTATCCACAAGGACAAAGTTCCCGTGTGTGTCACTTACCACCCTAAATGAAAGGAAGAGAAAGAAATAGATAGATAAAAGGAGAGAACAACGGGGGAACAGGGAAGGAGGGGGAGAGAACAGTATTGAACTCTGTTTAGTGAGAAGTAGCAGAAGGTCATCAGGAATTTATATCCACAGTTACTTGGCAAGGTAGGCTGTATCTATGACCACTAAAAATTAAGCCATAATAATGAGTCTAGGTGCTATATTTTTGTCAGGAAGGTGATCATTACAAGTTTAGATTCCAATTCAGTTAATGTTTGTTAAACTCCTACTGTGTGCTAAGAATTGTGCATGGGAAACCCTCCCGAAATAATTCAGTGTTGAAATTCTACTTGCCCTCTAGGGAGGGTTTCTTGACTATCCATGGCTTGGCAAAATCTTCAAGAACACGCCCATGTTATAAATCCCTCCATTATCTCTTTAATAGTCTTTTAATTGATCTCTTTGCCTCATCTTGCAAATCTTCTCGAGTTCTAATCAGCTCAACTCGCAGAGCTGGGCTAAAATAAAAACTGTGTCAGAAATAGTGTCAGAAATTCCATCAAGTTTAGAGCTGCCTCCTCTCCCAAATGTATGTTTTTCAAAGCTCTGCTAATTTTTCTCCCAGTATAAAGTATCATAAATTTGATAAATATGAATCATCAGAGAGTGCCATCAATAACGTAGTTGTTTTTCACAAAGCACTGCATTACACTTGACATTTGGAAATGAAGTCCACATTTTTGTGTGACATACGGAACAAATTACACTAGACGACTGGAGGCACCTGGGCAACTGATGTTTTCATTTGGGTTCCTGCAGTTCCTTGTTATTTTGTATTCACTTCCTCTTGTTCTTTGTTTTCATTCAAATTTTGCATCGCAAAAAACAAAGTAATCTAGATGTCAAAAGGCAATGAGGATCATTTGGAATCCAAAGTGTCCTGGTACACTGTAAAGCCTTTTTTTGTTTTGTTTTGAGATGGAGTTTCGTTCTCGTTGCCCAGGCTGGAGTGCAATGGCGCGATCTTGCAACATTGCGCGACCGCAATCTCCGCCTCCCGGGTTGAAGCGATTCTCCTGCCTCAGCCTCCAGAGTAGCTGGGACTGCAGGCATGCGCCACCACGCCCTGCTACTTTTGTATTTTTAGTAGAGACAGGGTTTCTCCATTTGGTCAGGCTGGTCTCGAACTCCCGACCTCAGGTGATCCACCTGCTTCGGCCTCCCAAAGTGCTCACAGGCGTGAGCCACCGCGCCTAGGCTCACTGTGAAGATTTTAAGTGGTACAAGCGCTTGTTGTCTTTCCCACGGATTGTAGAACTCATGGCAGAGAACACAGCAACAAGTATTAAGGCAATGTAAATAATCCAGCTTCACCCACTCACTGAATAAAATGCACTATACTTTCAAAACATTGATCTCAGTTTTAACCCCACTGAAGCTTGAATACTCAAAACCTGTTGATCTAAACAGAAGAAACACCTGAAGCCTTGAGGCATAGTAGCTTTCTGAAGAACAAAAAAACCACATTAATATTTCATATAGAAAGAATTTTTCAAGTTCTCTAAACAAGTGAGACAGCTCACGTTTACCTCCAGCGTGGGTCTTCTGAGTTCCATTGGACAGAAAGGTATTAGGTAAATTGTAAACATCACACAGCTGCTTCCCTAGTTAGCAAAAGCAGCATACTATCAAAAACAATGAGATCTCCAAATCTGGAAGATAAAATAAAATATAATAACAGCTGTTAACATTTCTTAAGCGTTTACGACACAAAAACACTGTACTAAATATTTCATCTGGATAATGAAATATTTTTATCACATCAACCCTTTGAGACAGATGCACTTACCCTATTTTACAGACGAAGAAAAGGAGATCTAGAGAGATTATCAATGTCACACAACTAGGAGGAGGTGAAGTAAGGGTTTAAACACAATATACCTTTTTTTTTTTTTTTTTTTTTTGAGATAGTTTCTTTCTTGTTGTCCTGGCTGAAGTGCAGTGGCATGATCTCAGCTCACTGCAACCTCCGCCTCCCAGGTTCAAGCAATTCTCCTGCTTCAGCCTCCCAAGTAGCTGGGATTACAGGCCCCCGCCACCACACCTGGCTAATTTTTTGTATTTTTAGTAGAGAAGGGGTTACACCATGTTGGCCAGGCTGGTCTCGAACTACTGACCTCAGGTAATCCACCTGCCTTGGCCTCCCAAAGTGCTGAGATTACAAGCATGAGCCATCTGCGCTAGACCCTAAATACAATGTACTTTTGTTTGTTTGTTTCTTTGTATGTGTTTTGAGATGGAGTCTCGCTCTGTTGCCCAGGCTGGAGTGCAGTGGCGCGATCTTGGCTCACTGCAACCTCTGCCTCCTGGGTTTAAGTGATTCTCCTGCCTCCCGAGTAGCTGGGATAACAGGCTTCCACCACCACTAATTTTCTATATTTTTAGTAGAGACGGGGTTTCACCACGTCTTTGACCAGGCTGATCTCAAATTCTTGCACTAGTAAATACCAGAAATTTTGTGCTTTTCAACATATAAAAGTTTAGTAGGGGCCAGGCACAGTGGCTCATGCCTATAATCCCAGCACTTTGGGAGGCCGAGGTGGGTGGATCACTTGAAGCCAGGAGTTCAAGACCAGCCTGGCCTACGTGGTGAAACTCCAATTCTGCCAAAACATAAAAATTAGCCAGTGTGGTGGCCAGCACCTGTAATCCCAGCCGCTTGGGAAGCTGAGGCATGAAAATTGCTTGAACCTGGGAGGCGAAGGTGCAGTGAGCTGAGATTGTGCCACTGCACTCCAGCCTGGGTAATAGAGTAAGACTCTGTCTCAGGAAAAAAAAAAAAAAGAAAGAAAGAAAGAGAGAGAGAGAGAGAGAGAGAGAGAGAGAGAAGGAAAGAGAAAGAAAGAAAAGGCTTTATTTTTAAGCACTTTTAGGTTTATAGGCAAATTAAGCAGAAAGTGTAGAGAATTCTCATATACCCAAATTCCCCCAACCACATACATACCACCTACACTATGCATTCTATGGCTTTAAAAATGTATGATGACATGTATCCAGCATTGTAGCATCATACAGAGTAGTTTCCGTGCCTGAAAATCCTCTATGCTCCACCTATTCATCCTTTCCTTCTCCCTAACCCCTGACAAACGTTGATCTTTTTGCTGTCTCCATAGTTTTGCCTTTTCCAAAATGTCATATAGTTGGACTATGTAGCCTCTTCAGAATGGCTTCTTTTACTTACTGATATGCATTTAAGTGTCCTCCATGTATTTTTATATCTTTATAGCTCATTTCTTTGAGTACTAACTATTTAATTGGACATACCACAGTTTCTTTATCCATTCACCTGCTGAAGAAAATCTTGGTTGCTTGCAAGTTTGGGCAATTATGAATAAAGCTACCATAAACACGCATGTGCAGGTTTTTATGTGGACAATAAGTTTTCAACTTATTTGGGTAAATACTAAAGAGTGTGATTGCTGGATCATAAACTAAAAGTATGTTTAGTTTTACAAGAAACTGCCAGACTGTCTTTCAAAGTGGCTGTGTCAGTTTGCATTTTTGTCAGCAGTGAATGAGAGTCCCTGTTGTTTCACATTTTCCCCAGAATTTGGTATTGTCAGATTTTTGGATTTTGGCCATTCTAATATGTATATGGTGGTATTTCATTGCTGTTTTAATTTGCAATTCCCTATTGACATGATGTTGAGCATCTTTTTCTGTGCTTATTTGACATTGCCATCTGCATATCTTCTTTGATGAGGTATGTTAAAATTTTTGACCCCTTTTAAAATTGGACTGTTCATTTTCTTGTTGAGTTTTAAGAGTCCTTTGTATATTTTGGAAAACAATCCTTTATCAGTTATGTATTTTGTAAATATTTCCTCCCATTTTGTGTCTTATTTTACATTCTTTTGACAGAGTCTTTTGCAGAGCAAAAGTTTTTAATTTTAATTAAGTTCAACTTATAAGTTACTTCTGTTATGGATGGTGCCTTTAATATTGTATCTAAAAACTCACTTGAATTTTCTCTTATGTTATATTCTAAAAGTTTTACGGTTTTTCATTTTGCATTTATGTGTATGATTCATTTTGAGTTCATTTTTGAGAAAGGTATAAAGTCTGTGTCTGGATTAATTTTTTTAAAATTAAAAAAGGCCCAGTTGTTCCAATATCATTTTGTTGAGAAGATTATCTTTTCTCCATTGCTTTGCCTTTGCTCCTTTGTGAAAGATCAGTTGACCACATTTGTGTAAGTCTGTATCTGGTCTCTCTATTCTTTTCCATTGCTCTATTTATCTGTTCTTTTAACTAGTGCCACACTGTTTGATGACTGAAGCTTTACAGTAAAAGTTTTTTTTGTTTTGTTTTGTTTTTCTTTCATGAGACCTACTCTCGCTTTGTCGCCAGGCTGGAGTGCAGTGGCGTGATCTCAGTTCACTGCAACCTCCACCTCTCACGTTCAAGCAATTCCTCCTGCCTCAGCCTCCCAAGTAGCTGGGACTACAGGCACATGCCACCACACCCAGCTAATTTTTGTATTTTTAGTAAAGACAGGGTTTCACCATGTTGGCCGGGATGGTTTTGATCTCTTGGCCTTGTGATCTGCATGTCTCGGCCTCCCAAAGTGCTGGGATTACAGGCATGCACCACCGCGCCCTGTCTATAGTAAACTTTGAAGTTGGAAAGAATTGGCCCTCTGGCCTCTTTTTAGTCTTCTGACTTTGTTCTTTTCATTCAATATTTTGTTGCCTATTCTGGATCTTCTGCATCTTCGTATAATTTTTAGAATCAGTTTGTTGACATTCACAAAATAACTTGCTAGAATTTTGATTAGGATTGTGTTGAATCTATTGATCACATGGGGAAGAATTGACATTTTAACAATATTGAGTCTTCCCCTCCATGAATGTGAAATATATCTTCATTAATTTAGTTCTTTGTTTCTTTTACTATCAGTGTTTCGTATATAGAACTTGTACATAGTTTGTTAAAGTTATTGCTATGTTAACTCTTGAACAATGAGGGGATCAGGGGTGCTGAACCCCCATGCAGTTGAAGATCCAAGTATAACTTTTGACTCCCCAAAAACTTAACCACTAATAGCCTACAATTGACCAGAAGCTGTACTGATAACATAAGCAGTAAATTAGCACACATTTTGTATATATATCAAACGATGTATGTGTTATATATAGTTGACACTTGAGCAACATGGCTTTGAAGAGTGTGGGTCCACTTACACAAAGATTTTTTTCTTTTCTTTTTTTTTTGTTTTCTGAGATGGAGTCTTGCTCTTGTAGTGCAGGCTAGAGTGCAATGGCATGATCTCGGCTCACTGCAACCTCTGCTTCCCAGGCTCGAGCGATTCTCCTGCCTCAGCCTCCCGAGTAATGGGGATTACAGGTGCCCCCCACCATGCCTGGTTTTTTGTTTTTTGTTTTTTGGGTTTTTTTGTATTTTTAGTAGAGACGGGGTTTCACCACGTTTGCCAGGCTGGTCTCGAACTCCTGACCTCAGGAGATCCGCCCACCTTAGCCTCCCAAAGTGCAGGGATTACAGGCATGAGCCACCGCCCCTGGCCTACGAAGATTTTTTTCATAAACATATTGGAAAAATTTTTTGAGATTTGAAACAACTTGAAAAAATTCACGGATGAACCGTGTAGCCTAGAAATAATGAAAAAAATAGGAAATAGCTTTGTCATGAATGCATAAAATATATGTAGATACTAGTCTATGTTATCATTTACTACCATAAAATAAACAAAAGCCTATCATAAAAAGGTAAAATTTATCAAAGTTTATGCCTACCAGCATTTACAGACCACACATGGCACCATTCACAGTCAACAGAATGTAAACAAATATAAAGATGAGGTGTTAAATCATAACTGCATAAAATATACTGTAGTACATACTGCACCATAATAATTTTGTAACCACCTCCTCAAGCTATTGTGATGGGGTCAAGTATTTCAAGTATCTGCTTAAAACACCATGTGATGCTAACTAATCGTCTCCACATGAGCAGTTCATCTCTCTAGTACATTTTGCATCACAGTAAAAGTGATTTCTTGCAGATCTCACATAGTTATTCATCATGTTTAGTGCAATACTATAAACCTCGAATAACACTATGGGAGCCACACATAGTGCCACTAGTGATGTTGGAAGTACTCCCAAGAAGCAAAGAAAAGTCATGACATTGCAAGAAAACGTTCATTGCTTGATACATACTTCAGATTGAGGTCTGCAGCTGTGGTTGCCCGCCATTTCAGACAGATGATTTGTCTTGTAAATAGACCATGTAGCCTGGGTGCTGTGCCTCATGCCTGTAATCTCAGCACTTCAGGAGGCTGAGGCGGGTGGATCACTTGAGGTCAGGAATTCGAGACCAGCCTGGCCAATGTGGCAAAACGCTGTCTCTACTAAAAATACAAAAATTAGCCAGGAGTAATGGGCTATAGTTGCAGTCCCAGCTACTCAGGAGGCTGAGGCAGGAGAATCACTTGAACCTGGGTGGTGGAGGTTGCAGTGAGCTAAGATTGTGCCACTGCCTTCCAGCCTACTTACAGCCTTCCAGCTACTTACAGTTGCTGTACAGAACTGTAAATGTATTTTCTCTTCATTAAGATTTTTCTGGGCCAGGCATGGTGGCTCGTGCCTGTAATCCCAGCAGTTTGGGAGGCCGAGGCAGGCAGATCACTTGAGGTAAGGAGTTCCAGACCAGCCTGGCCAACGTGGCGAAACCCCGTCTCTACTAAAAATATAAAAATCAGCTGGGTGTGGTGGCACATGCCTGTAATCCTAGCTACTGGGGAGGCTGAGGCACGAGAATCGGTTGAGTCTGGGAGGTGGAGGTTGCAGCGAGCTGAGATCGCACCACTGCACTCCAGCCTGGGCGTCAGAGCGAGACTCTGTCTCAAAAAAAAAAAAAAAAAAAAAAAAGTGTATGTCTTTTCTCCTATTAATCAATCTGTCTCATGTCAGTGATTTTTCAGCACACCTTTAGGTGTTAATTGACTTTATATTATCAGGATGGCTTCTAATCAACAGAAGGCTATTTGTAGGTAAGCTTTTGAGGAGCCAAAAGTTATACTTGGATTTTCAAGTGTGTGGAGGGTCAATGTCCCTGCATTATTCAAGGGTCAACTGTACTGTACTCCTCCCACAAAATAAGCCACAGAAAAGAAAATGTTATTAAAACAATCATAAGGAAGACAAAAATATATTTACTATTTATCAAGTGGAAGTGGATCACCATGAAAGTCATCATCATGTTCTTTATGTCAAGTAGGCTGAAGAGACAGAGGAAGAGGAGGGTTTGGTCTTTCTGTCTCAGGGGTAGCAGAAGCAGAAGAAAATCCCCAAACAGGTAGACCTGACAAGTTCAAATCTATGCTGTTTTAGGGTACACTGTATTTCATTTTGGGGGATGTTGATGTAAATAGTATTGTGTTTTTAATTTCAAATTCTCCTTGTTCATTGCTGGCATATAGGAAAGTAATTGACTTTTGTATATTAAACTTGTATCCTGCACCCTTGCTGTAACATGTATTAGTTCTAGGAGTATTTTTGCTAATTCTTTTGGATGATCTGCTTAGACAATCATGTCATCCAAGAACAAAGATAGTTTCATTTCTTCCTTCTAATTTATATGTATTTTATTTCCTTTTCTTGTCTTTTGCATTAGCTGTATTTTTTTGTAGACGTTTATTATCAGATTTTTAAAGTCCTCTATTCCCAGTTTGCTGAGAGTTCTTATTACAAACGTGAGCTGAATTTTGTCGAATGCTTTTTCAGCATCTATTGATATAATCATGTGATTTTTCCTTTTTAGCCTGTTGATGTGATGGATTATATTAATTGATTTTCTAATGTTGAATCAGCCTTGCATACCTGAAATAAAACTCATTTCATCGTGATGTATAATATTTTTTTAGTCATTATTGAATTTGATTTGCTCAATTTTTTGAGGATTTTTTCATCTATGTTCATGAGAGAGATTGGTCTGTAGTTTTTTCTTGTAATTGTTTTTTGCTTGGTATTAGGATAATGCTTGCCTCATAGAATAAGTTAGGAAGTGTTCCTTCTGCTTCTATCTTCTGAAGGAAGACCACATTTGCTCTCTAATTCACTCTGGTTCAAGTTCTTACGTCTTGGAGTGGTTGCAATCAATTAGGAAATATAAAGAAGTCATGACCCACTTTCTTTTTTGTGTTCCCACTGACTAGCAACAACCAAGCACCAGGCCTGGAAGAAATATTGTCAGAGTGTGGATGTTGTTTTGTTTTGTTTTGTTTTGTTTTGAGTCGGAGTTTCGCTCTGTTGCCCAGGCTGGAGTGCAGTGGTGCGACCTCGGCTCAACAGAACCTCCACCTCCCGGGTTCAAGCGATTCTCCCCACTCAGCCTCCTGAGTAGCTGGGATTACAGGCATGCGCCACCACGCCCGGTTAATTTTGTATTTTTTAGTAGAGACGGGGTTTCACCATGTTGGTCAGTGTGGTCTCGAACTCCCAACCTCAGGTGATCCACCCACCTCGGCCTCCCAAAGTGCTGGGATTACAAGCATGAGCCACTGCACCCAGCCACGTGTGTGTTGGTTTGAGTCACCCGAGAAAGAATGCCTGACCCACCGTTGTCATTTGGCAATGGGGCATGCAGGCAAACACCACAGCTCCGTGGGACCCCACAAGAATTTATTACAAAGATTTACCTGAGGCCACCAGATAGGCAACGCTCAAGGCACGGTAATTCATATGGTATACCAGCCACGGAGAATTTTTGAGGAAAAGGAATAAAAATTATATTCCTATTATAAACTGCACTTTGACTGACCAGTCCAAAACTGTAAAGATTTTGAAGACGAAAGTTGGAAAACTGTGAATATAAGTGCAAAAGGGCAAGTTTCTTGACTATTTCTTAGACAGAAGAGTATTTTACTGGTTTCTAGTATGTGACTTATACTCTGAAAACTCATTGCAGACCATTTTTATAACTTATTTGCATGAGTTTTCAAGCATTGAATGTCCTAACTTTCTTAAATGTCTTTGAAAGTAGAAATCAGAAAGCTGACACATTTTTTTTTCCACAGGATAAATAAATAAATGACCTTTATCATATTTAACCAAATAACTTGTAAGGTAAATACATAAACATAAAATAGAGGGAATGTGTGGAGAGAGAAAACTGGTGTTGGTAAGCTGGACGCGGTGGCTCACACCTGTAATCCTAGCACTTTGGGAGGCCGAGGTGGGCAGATCACCTAAGGTCAGGAATTCGAGACCAGCCCGGCCCACATGGTGAAACCCCGTCTCTACTAAAACTACAAAAATTAGCCAGGCGTGGTGGCACATGCCTGTAATCCCAGCTACTTGGGAGGCTGAGGTAGGAGAATCACTTGAACCTGGGAGGTGGAGGTTGCAGTGAGCCAAGATCACGCCACTGCACTCCAGCCTGGGTGATAGAGTGAGACTCCGTCTCAGAAACAAAACGAAACAAAACAAAACAACAACAACAAAACAACAACAACAACAGCAAAACTGATGTTGGTGTAAGTTATCTGTGGTTGTTCAGACTTCTGAGCATTGGGCTTCTTAAGTTTCCTTCTATTGGAACTCAAAAAATGACACCCCAAAGTATGCTGTGTGCTTTGAACTAAAGCAGCAGCCTCAGAATCAAGGTCTCTCTGACCTCCTGTCCCCATTTCTTGACCTCTGCCTCTTCTGAAATGCAGGGAGGGGCTTTCTTTGAAGTTCCCTTACCTGACTAAGGGAAGCATCTCCAGAAGGAATGAGATTGTTATGAACCCCCTCCCTGGAATCCACATTAACCAGGAAAGAGTAACTCATATCTCAGGAAAAGAGACTAACGGTCTATACCCAGGACACCACATCCAGACAGATTTTCACTTGTTCTTCTGAGGGCTGCTACCTGGGAGAGTTTATCTGAACACTAAGACAACCTTTGTTGGCAGTGCGGTTCCTCTCCTCACCCTCCTGTAGTTTGTTGTCATCACCATCCAGGAGCCCCCAGCTCCTTTTACTTTCTGTAGCTCAAAATACTATTTAAGCTTCAACCCATCTGGCCTTCTTTGAGTCTCAAACTTTGCGGGACCCCTGTGTGTATGCACATAATAAATAATGCCTTTTGTCCCGTTAATGTTTCTACTATTGAGTTTATTTCTTTCTTCTTCTTTTTTTTTTTCTCTGAAACAGAGTCTTGCTCTGTCGCCCAGGCTGGAGTGCAGTGGCATGATCTTGGCTCACTGCAACCTCCGCCTCCCGGGTTCAAGAGATTCTCCTGCCTCAGCCTTCTGGGTAGCTGGGATTACAGGTGTCCGCCACCACGCCTGGCTAATTTTTTTGTATTTTTAGTGAGACGGGGTTTCACCATGCTGGTAAGGCTGGTCTCGAACTCCTGACCTCAGGTAATCTGCCTGCCTTGGCATCCCAAAGTGCTGGGATTACAGGTGTGAGCCACCGTGCCTGGCTGTGGAGTTATTTTTAAGACTCAAATATTGAACCTCCAGAGAGAAAACAAAAGATTCTGTCACATCTATACTTCTTAGAATCTGACTTTTCTAGAAAACAGTAAGATCCACACATAGCCAAGGCCCACCTTTTGGGTCAACTAGGAGGTTTAATTTTTCCGTAAACTTAGATAAATACAAGGAGATTAAAGGCCTCTTCAACTGTTAGGCAGAGCCATTGTTCACAATGGAGTGTATCCCTTGGTGTGATGGATTGCACTGATGTGTGGCCTTCTCCCTTTGAATGTGTGCTGATAATATAGACGAGCAAAAGTACAGAGAGCAGTAATACAGAATCCATGAGATCTCCAAGCAGAAAAGGCTGAGAATTCACACAGGAGCTAAGGGCTTTTCATGGTTGTTGAACCTAAAAAACTGAGTTTGTCAGACAACATTGAAATACTTGGTACCAACTTCCCATCATAAAAGATTTCATTTTATTTTATTTTTTTGATTGAAGTCCACAGGAGTCTTCAAAGGAGACAAGGAGAAGGTGACGAAGGACTCCAATACAGCGATTTTTGTCTGCAGGCTCTGTTTGCACTTCATGCTTCCTAGGTTGGGTGTTACAGAAAGAGTTTTCTAACAGTCAGTCTGTTATAATCTAGGTCAGAGCACTTCATTTCGGCCCTTGGGAGATTAACCAGCCACTTGAATGCTGATTTAGTGCTTAAAGGACTAAAGACTTTAAAAATCATGGGCCTGTAGCTTACAGAGTTTTGAAAATAAACCTTCCTGCCGTGCGGCCAGGCAATGCAGCTGCACATAGTTTTTGAGGACCAAGGGTTGTATTCATCTCAAACAATTTCTATGAATTACAAAGTAAGGCGATACCTTCAAATTATGTGTACTTTCCTCCTGCAAGCTTTTGTCCCCCCCAAAAAACTATTTATTATACAACTTTTAAGCCTATTGCTTTAATGTAAATACATATGCTTCATATCCCATTGGTTCAGAGCGGACACAAATACTATAGTTTGCTACAGGACGAGAAATTTGACTGACAAATAACATGAAAGGAAATACTGGTTAATGGCATTGAAGTTAGAGATCACTCTTCTTTCACATTTAAAAAAAATCTGTTCTAGTCTTTGCAGATAGTAAAGGAAATGTAGTTAAAATCTCATTAAAGAACCATGCCAACATCACACAAGCTTAAAAGAAAGACTTAACATATGAATTTGCAGAACAAAGCCAGCTCAAGCCTACAAACAATCTATTAGCACATTTGGCAACACGGGGCTTTAACACTTAGTTATTCCTACGGCCTCAGGAAGCCGGGGCCTTCTTGTGGCCTTCCCCATCCTCATCCTACCCCCAACCCCTTTGCACCTGGACCCCGGTTTTTGTGTGTGTGTGTTATGAAGAGGGTTATTTTGCCATGGAGAGAGGAGGACTTTCATGACTTCAAACATGGACATTAGATCAAGTTTTTATCTTCTCCCATAATCCTGTCTTTGATGTCACCAGACTGAGACCTCTCAGAATAGAAAGGGGGAGCTGTGAAAAGAGGCCTAGTTCATTTATATGTTTAAGTGCTGCTGCCCTAATTCGCTCGGGTAGCATTTTCATTGTCTTCTGCTTTGCATCCTAAAGGCAGGCTTACACCAGGCAATTATGAATGGCTCCTCTGAACAAATAATTGAAATTCACAAGTTGTGGGGTATGGTTCAACAATGTCTGGGTTGGAGGTGTGAGATCATACATACTCCCTCAGGCATTATTAAAGTTACAGGCACTCTCCTTACCGGATGAGTATTTGTCTTACATTAGCTTTAATGGCAACTAATCAGGTAAGCTGCATGTGCTAAAGACCCGAGTCGTCGAGTCGTCACTCTTTACAAAGCCATCAGAGATCAGAGCTCTGTTGAAACAGTAAATTCTCCAAGAAACATGAGGTTCCAACATGGCTATCCAGTTTTGAAAATAGGAGTGGATATAAAGTAGATTTAATTTCTGGAGAAAAAACATTCTTTTGAGGTTAAGAAAAGACAGTGACATGGAAATTCTGCGTTCCAGAATTCAAAGAGTTCATCTTTTCTACACAACCGGGGTAGTGTCATCTACGCGGGAGGCTCGGGGTGAATGTTTGAAGGCCAGTATATTTGCACATGTGCATTCATACTCACACACCCTTAGCTGACTAATTACAAATTAATTACTCCAAGCCAAGTTCTGCCCTCTGCTGTGTATATCCAAATTGGTTAATATAGTGGTGTGTTCTCTAAGGAAAAGATTTATTCTTGCTTATAGAGCACAATAGGCTCTTGTATTAACATGAATATTTGTTCTAAAGTAGAATTCAATGCATAAGCAGCAGTCTTGAATGGGCCCTGTTCCGTGAGCGTCTAAAAGAATCTTATAATAATGTAAAGGGACTCTCACCTCTAAGGCTGTCCTACGACTTAGGGCTCGAAATTAACGGTCCCTTCCACATCCTAGTGAAAAGCCAATGTATCTCACCAGGTCTATTGTAATAAAAATACCTGATGGGCAATCTTGCCCTTCCCCCTTATTTGCTAGCATCTGTGCACTACTTGTGTGGAGAGAAAAGAAAAAAACAGGCAGAATGGAAAGTGTGTAATGATAGTATCTACAGATGAGTCAGATGCCCTGGAGGACTCCAAACTTCTCCAACTATACCTGTGTGAAAGACTCCCACACTTATTCTCTAAGTACAAGGAGATGTGTTCTCCCAATAAGATTTCCTGGAGTTAAATTGTAGGGCAATGAAAGAAGAAACTATCTCCTCTCTCTAGAACCTTAATTAATATTGTGATCTCAGAAATTCTATTTTCTCTTCTTTCTACCAGAAAGTGCTAGAATTGACAAGGAAATGTCAGAATTAAAAACTGGAGATTGGGTTAGTAGGAATTGATACCCATATATACAGATACATGCCTACAGGTAAACAAAGATAAACAGAAACAGAGCAGATGTTTATTATGACATTATTTGTAATTATAAGTGGGAAATAATGTAAATGCCCCTTATTAGGGACTGGTTAACTTCTGTGAAACGGATGTGGCCATTAAAAAGAATGAGTTAGATTCAGAGATGACTTAAGGACTTCAGTGCCCCAAACATTGAAAACATAATGGTACTCTCCTAATATGTAATGCCAATTTAAAATAAATTTAAACCACAAAACTCAAAATCAAACCAAAATTTGATTTTGAAATCAAAATAGCTTTTCTCTAGATTTTCTTAGAGTCCAAAAATATCTTGCAACACACTTAAAGGATGGGGTTTCCATTTTTAATGCCATCTGGATTTGGTTCTAAGAGGCAAAAACTTATGATCCTCATTTTTTCTGGTTAAATGGAAATAACTAGTATTGAAAAACAAAAAAGCAGAGCAGAACAGAACAGCAGTTAAAAGCTGGGGTATGTCAGAGAGCCTAGGTTTGAATTTTGCCCTCAAAACAAACTTACTTTGTGGCCTTGGACAAATTATTCTCTCTGTTTCTTCTGTCATCTTCTGTATGATGGAAGTAATAAAGTTACCATTTCAAAGCATTAAACAATACTACATAAAATGATTAGTCCTGTGCTTGCACCAGTAAGCATTCAATAATTACTATTATTAAAGATTTTTGATGCTAGGAGTGATGCTGTCACAGAATCTGATTCAATCCTCTGAGCAGTTAGACAAGATGTTCAGGGATTTGGGTTGTAGTCCGTGTCTTTGTACTAAGTAGCTATGGAACCGTGGTAACATCTATATTTTACATTTTGGTTTTCTGTAGATACTGAATGTGTTCATTAAACAAGTTGACTTAGGATTCAAGACCCTTCGTGATTGACATCCTGTTCACCTGTAGAAATTTAAGACGAGGCTGGGTGTGGTGGCTCATGCCTGTAATCCCAGCACTTTGGGAGGCCAAGGCGGGGGCAGATCTTCTGAGGTCAGGAGTTCGAGACCAGCCTGGCCAACACGGTGAAAGCCCCCTATCTCTACTAAAAATACAAAATTAGCCAGGTATGGTGGCATGCATCTGTAATCCCAGCTACTCGGGAGGCTGAGGCAGGAAAATTGCTTGAACCCAGGAGGTAGAGATTGCAGCGAGCCAAGATTGCGCCACTGCACTCCAGCCTGGGCAACAGAGTGAGACTCCGTCTCAAAAAAAAAAAAAAAAAAAAGAAGAAGAAGAAAGAAAGAAATGTGGGAGACTTCAAGTCCACTTTTACTTAACCAAACTCTGAAGCCTGAGGTATAAAACCAAAGCAGGGGAAATACCAGTGTGATATAGACAAGGCGACTCACTGAGTGACTAGCCTGGGTTCCATGTGGGTGATCTGCACAGGAAGCCCAGTTAGAGCTCAAAGGTTGTTTGGTGAACGTGGACCCAGAGCTGAGGGAGTCAGATCTTGTGCATTTTTAAGGAACTCTTCCAGATATTCCTCCATGCTATAACGACTGAGCTGAGATTCCTTCTAGGATGGAGCTTAGACACATTCTTTCCTTAGTTATGTTAATACTATGCTATCAGTAAAGCCTGGGTAAGCATCAGTCTTTCTAGGGGGACTTTGCCTTACTCTGAATACTCACCATAAAACCATTTTATAGTTTAATTATCAGAGAATAATCTATATTTTTTTCGCATTCAAATCTGTAGAGCTGCGTTTCTCAAATAATCTGTAGTGAAGGTCCATGCTTTCTTGTTGTTGTTTTTTTACTTGTAAATTAATCATTTTTATTTATTTATTTATTTAGAGACGGAATCTCGCTCTGTCGCCCAGGCTAGAGTGCTGTGGCGCGATCTCTGCTCACTGCAAGTTCCGCCTCCCAGGTTCACGCCATTCTCCTGCCTCAGCCTCCCGAGTAACTAGGACTAAAGGCGCCCGCCACCGCGCCCGGCTAATTGGTTTGTATTTTTAGTAGAGACGGGGTTTCACCGTGTTAACCAGGATGGTCTCAATCTCCTGACCCTGTGATCCGCCCGCCTGGGCCTCCCAGAGTGCTGGGATTACAGGTGTGAACCACTGCGCCCAGCAGATCATTTTTAATTGTATGTATTTATGGAGTACAAAGTGATGTTACGATTTATGAATACAATGTGAAATAAGTCAACCAAGCTAATTAACATATCTATCACCTCAAATATGTAATTATTTTTGTGGTAAGAACATTTGAGATTTACTCTCAGCATTTTTGAAATTTCCAACACTCTATTAGCTATATTCACCAAGCCGGGCGATGGAACAAAGAGAAACCCATACTCCTCTTGTCTAACTGAGATTTTGTGTGCCCCTTGATTATCATCTCCCCATTTCCACCTATTTCTCCAGCCTCTGGTGGCCACCATTCTACTCTACTTCTGTGAGCTCAATTAATTTAGATTTCATAAATAAGTAAGAATATTTGGTACTGTATTTGCCTTTCTGTGCCTGGCTTATTTCACATAGCATAATGTTCTCCAATTCCATTCATGTTGTCACAAATGACAGAATTTCTTTCCTTTTTAAGGCTGGGCACTATTTCATTGTAGATACATACCACATTTTCTTTATCCATTCATCTGTTGATGGGCATTTAGGATGATTTCATAATTTGGCTATTGTGAATAGTGTTGTAATGAACTTCGACAAACTGATTTCAAATCTGTTCTGTAAATATCCAGAAGTAGGATTGCTGGATCATACGATAATTCCATTTTTAGGTTTTGGTTTTGTTTTGTTTTTTTGAGACAGAGGCTCACTCTCTCGCCCAGGTTGGAGTGCAGTGGTATGATATCGGCTCATTGCAACCTCTGCCTTCTGGGTTCAAGCGATTCTCCTGCCTCAGCCTCTCGAGTAGCTGAGACTACAGGCATGTACTACCACACTCGGCTAATTTTTTTGTATTTTTAGTAGAGAAGGGGTTTCACCATGTTAGCCAGGCTGGTCTTGAACTCCTGACCTCAGGTGATCCACCTGCCTTGGCCTCCCAAAGTGCTGGGATTACAGGTGTGAGCCACCACACCCGGTTATTTTTAGTTTCTTTGACGAACCTCCAAACAATTTTCTGTAATGGCAGTACTGACTTACATTCCCACCAACAGTGTACAAGGGTTACTTTTTCTCCAAATCTTTGCCAACACTTGTTATCTTTAGTCTTTTTGTTAATAGCCATTCTGACAGGCATGAGGTGATATCTCATTGTGGTTTTAATTTGCATTTCCTTAATGATTGATAATGTTGAGCATTTTTTTTCCACATATCTGATGGCTGTCTGTATGTCTTCTTTTGAGAAATGTGTCTATTTAAGTTCTTTGCCCATTTTTAATTTGATTTTTTGTTTTCTTGCTATTGAATTGTATGAGCTCCTTACATATTTTGAATATTAACCCCTTATTGGGTACATGGCTTGCAAATATTTTCTCCCAATCTGTAGGTTGTCTCTGCACGCTGTTAATTGCTTCCTTTGCTGTGCTGCCACTTCTCTTTTGTTTGCTTCTGTTCCTTTTTTCCTTTCTTTCGTTTCAACAGGAAACAAAACAGAGCGAGTCACCTTTCCACATCACGTCCTCCCCTTGGTGTAGTCCTCTATACCGAGCACATTCATCTGACATTTGTACAGGTGAATAGGATCTCAATCATGAAGAGTCTTGGATCCTAAGTCTTGGGAAAAGATGGTATTTGGTCACACGAATAAGTTCTTTAGCGGCGATTTCTGAGATTTTGGTGCACTCATCACCCAAACAGTGTACACTGTACCCAATGTGTAGTTTTGTTTTGTTTTGTTTTGTTTAGGAGCTTGCTGTGTCACCAGGTTGGAGTGCAGTGACGTGATCTTGGCTCACTACAACCTCCAACTCCCTGGTTCAAGTGATTCTCCTGCCTCAGCCTCCCAAATAGCTGGGATTACAGGCATGTACCACCATGCCCAGCTAATTTTTGTATTTTTTAGTAGAAACAGGGTTTCGCCATGTTGACCAGGATTGTTTCCATCTCCTGACCTCATGATCCACCTGCCTTGGCCTCCCAAAGTGCTGGGATTACAGGCGTGAGCCACCGCACCTGGCCCATTGTATCGTTCTTATGCCTTTGTGTTCTCATAGCTTAGCTCCCACTTATGAGTGAGAACATATGATGCTTGGTTTTCCATTCCTGAGTTACTTTAGAATAATAGTCTCCAATGCTGCCGTGTCTTAGTTTGATGTAATTCATCTGTCTATTTTTGCTTTTGTTGTCTGAGCTTTGGGATCCAATCCAAAAAAATCATTGCCCAGACCAATGTCATAGAGTTTTCCCCTATGTTTTCTTTTAGTCATTTTACATTTTCTGGTCTTATGCTTAAGTCTTTAATCCATTTTGGGTTTTTTGTACATGGTGTGAGGTAAGGGTCTAATTTCATTCTTCCACATGGGGATATCCAGTTTTTCACCACCATGTATTGAAGAGACTATCCTGTTCTTATTGTATATTCTTAACATGCTTGTTGAATATCCCAATCCATTGTGGACTGAAATTTTTTAAAATACAATAAAAATGTCACAAATATATTAATCTGCTATGAAAGTTTCTTTTTCTTTTCTTTTCTTTTCTTTTTTTCTTTTTTTTTTTTTTGAGACAGTCCTACTGTGTCACCCAGGCTGGAGAGCAGTGGTGCATTCTCGGCTCACTGCAACCTCTGCCTCCTGGGTTCAAGCAATTCTCCTGCCTCAACCTCCCAAGTAGCTGGGACTACAGGCACGTGCCACCATGCCAGGCTAATTTTTTGTATTTTTAGTAGAGATGGGGTTTCACTGTGTTAGCCAGGATAGTCTCCATCTCCTGACCTCGTTATCCACCCGCCTTGGCCTCCCAAAGTGCTGGGATTACAGGTGTGAGCCACTGCTCCCGATGAAACTTTCTTAATTTAATTTCTATACATATCTTTCTCAGATTTCTACCAGACAGTTGGAGGACCACCACAAGTCTTTGAGTAGCTTGCCCCCAAATCCATATTTGGTTGAATTTTAAACTTCTTTTTGAAAAATATTGCTCAGGTTTCTCCTTATTTTCTAAACATATATTGGGCCATTCCTCCTTCTCCTTCAAACGTGAGGCTCCTTCTCCTTAATCTTCACTTCTGGAAATGCTGGCAGGCTTTTTAGAGCCAACTCAACGGATAACTCAGCTGAGAGTAATTTCTCTTCCTCAGGCTACAGTAGCACTTTGCGTCTTCCATACTATACAACACAGGGTCTTAGTTTAGGCTTCCCCAAAAGCAGACTCTGAGACAGGGATGCAAAGGCAAAGAGTGTATGTGAGAGATGATCTCAGGCAATACTGGTAGAAGAGTAGGGAAGAAGTGGTGTGAAAAAAAAGGAAGGGAAAGCAGCCAACAAAATGTTCATTGTTTACTAAGTTACCACTGTGGGCATTGGGAGCTTGATCAGGTTGAGTAACTTAAGAAACCAGTATAAATCTTCAGTGTTATGCTACCAGAGAAGCAAGGGATCTAGAGGATTTATTAGAGGTGAGAGCAATGTAATTCTTCAATGTTGGCTTGCCAAAGTGTTCAGTGTACTCTCTGGCAAAGAAATGCAAGTGCTGGCAGTTGGAGGTATCTGTGAGGAGATGCACGTAGGACGTGCACAGCAAATGCAACACCTATGTCTTAAATTACGGTTATTGGAGTGTAGACTGAGGTTAGGGGCTATAAACTGTCCTAATTTTACCTAAACGTTTGATAAATATGTGTTTCTAGAGAAGTGTTCATACATGTAATTTTCTTACTAGAAAGTAAGTAGGACACCAGCCTTCACATTTCAGAGTGTTAGCAAATAGATTAATTCTTACTATTTTCTTTCATTGAAGTAAGTGTTTATCTTTCTTGCAATAAAACACAAGTATAGATCACTACACTGTGTATTCCTGGATTGATGAGCTCTTGGAAGCACTGAGTCCTTTCAGGTGTAGGTGGAATGCCACTGTTCTAGCTCGAGCAGTGCTTCTCAAACTTTAATGTGCTCACAAATCAAGGAAGCATCTTGTAAAAATACAGATTCTGGTTCAGTAGATCTGGGGTAGGGCCCATGATTCTTCTTTTCTATCTGGCTCACTGATCCTCAGACCACGTTTTGAATCACAAAAGCATCGGTCATAGAATTAACAGTGTGGTTCCTTGGGTTACGGGTTCATTGAATGTCTTTGCTGTACAGCATTCCAAAAGGCTTCAACTCCATTTCCACTGCTGTGCCAGAGCCAGCTTCTTATACTGGCTCCCGAGAGCCAGTTAAATTTTCAGGAATTTGACAAGTCAGTTGTTAGCTTGCAATCAGCCGTGGTGGGAGTACTTACACCACACAAGTCAGCAAATTCTACAAGTCAGAGTTCATGTTTTCCAGAGAGATGGTTGACCAGTATATGCATCCTTGTTGCTTCCAACCCTGAATACTACTCTGTCCCATCAGGCACGCACCCAGAAGACTATGAAGATCCTTCGGTCTTTTGAGGTATTGGTAGGAGTGGGGGGTGCTACAGAGGGTAAGAACACAAGAATCTCTGAGTAGAAATCAAGGAAGAAATACAGACATAGGTAGTTGTTGTTGTTGCTGTTGTTATAAGTTGTTTCATTCTTGATAATGTATTCTTTTTTTAAAATGTTTTTTATTTTTATTTTATTTATTTATTTATTTATTTATTTTTTGAGATGGAGTCTCACTCTGTCATCCAGGCTAGAATGCAATGGCAGGATCTCGGCTTACTGAAACCTCCGCCTCCTGGATTCAAGCAAGTCTTCTGCCTCAGCCTCCCGAGTAGCTGGGACTACAAGTGTGCACCACCACACCCGGCTGATTTTTGTATTTTTAGTAGAGATGGGGTTTCACCATCTTGGCCAGGCTGGTCTCGAACTCCTGATCTCAGGAGATCCACCCGCCTAGGCCTCCCAAAGTGCTGGCATTACAGGTGTTAAGCCACTGTGCCCGGCCTGAGAATTTATTCTGTGAAAATATTTTAACAGAGCAAAACTGTCTATTACAATATTATCTGTGAAAGTACAAAAAATGAAGACTGGGTGCAGTGGCTTACGCCTGTAATCCCAGCACTTTAGGAGGCCAAGGCAGGCAGATCACGAGGTCTAGAGATTGAGACCATCCTGGCCAATATGGTGAAACCCCGTCTCTACTAAAAATACAAAAATTAGCAGGGTATGGTGGCGTGCGCCTGTAGTCCCAGCTACTGGGGAGGCTCAGGCAGGAGAATCACTTGAACCCAGGAGGTGGAGGTTGCAGTGAGCCAAGATCCTGCCATCCCATTCCAGCCTGGGCAACAGAGTGAGACTCCATCTCAAAAGAAAAGAAAAGTAGAAAAAATGAAATATTTTGTATCCATTAAGCAAGATTATTACAAAGCGTATAGAAATGTATAAAATGTGTATAGATAATGATAAGTGGGGACAAAAGCAGAATACAAATATGATAGTTGTTTTTTATGTGGATTTGTTGTTTCAACTGTGTAGAAACATGGATGCATATAACAAAAAACAGGAATGAAATAAATACAAACAAAATCCTTGCTTTATAATGCTAGTTTTAGAGGAAATTTAAAAAAAATTCTAAATATTATAGCCTATGAAAAATAAAACGTAACAAAACATTTTAACTTGTCAATTATATTTATTTTCAAATAAAAAAAAAAAGTACAACAAAAGTAAGAACAGGAGTCAGGCACAGTGGCTCAGACTTGTAATCCCAGCACTTTGGGAGACCAAGGCAGGAGGATTGCTTGAGCCCAAGAGTTTGAGACCAGATTGGGTAACATAGCAAGACCCCATCCCCATAACAAAATTTTAAAATTAGCCTGCTTGGTGGCTCATACTTGTAGTCCTAGTTATTTGGAAGGCTAAGTTGGGAGGACCACTGGAGCCCAGGAGATCAAGGCTGTAGTGAGACATAATTGCACCACTGCACTCCAGCCTGGGTAACAGAGCAAGACCCTATTTCAAAAGAAAAAAAGTAAGGGTAACCAAGCAAAGTCAGGAGAAATATGAAAAATAGTTAACATTTGTTATGTGTTACATGTGAAAAGCACTATTCTATGTTCTTTATAAGAATTAGCCCAGTTAATTCCCACAACCTATGGTTGAGGAGCTTTTCTTATTGCCATTTTGCAGATGAAAAAACTGAGGCACATAGAGGTTCGTAATTTTTCTAAGGGTATACGGCTGGTAAACCACATAGTTAGGTTTCAGACCTGACTCTTGAACTCTGTAAATTCTTGAATCTTCATAAAATAGCTTTTGCAAAGTTCTTTCTGTCTTTATTTATTGATTTATTGAGACGGAGTCTCACTCTGTATTCAGGCTGGAGTGCAGTGGCGTGATCTCGGCTCACTGCAACCTCCTCCTCCCGGATTCAAGCAATTCTCCTGCCTCAGCCTCCAGAGTAGCTGGGACTGCAGACATATGCCATCATACCCAGATAATTTTTGTATTTTTAGTAAAGACGGGGTTTCACCATGTTGGCCAGGATGGTCTCAATCTCTTGACCTCGTGATCTGTGCACCTCGGCCTCCCAAAGTGCTAGGATTATAGGTGTGAGCCATCATATCTGGTCAAAATTCTTTCAGAAACAATAATCTTATCTGGAGCAAGAAAGATTCAGCCATAATTTGTTTGTTTGTTTTAAAAAATAACTTTGACCTGTGAGAGAAAAGTGTAAAACTAAAGGCAATTTCCAATAGACTCAACAGTCACTCTGCAGAAATAATCAGTTCCTTGCTGACTGGGGTAAGAAGAGGCTTCCCCACTCTTCTAGGCAAAGATGAGCCACAGTCAGGTTCTAGGGAATCTTCTAGACCTCTCCACTTCATGTTTCTTCCCAGGAGCCAGAAGATAGGTCACATGGTTTAAACGTAGTATGTCAGCAAGCATCCAGCCTGTCTTTCCTCATGCTCTTCATCTGCTAATTAGGATGACTAGTATATTAACCCTATTGCCTTCAGTTGCCTAGGAGAGCAATATACGAAGACTATTCATTCAACAAATGTCCTAAAATCCCAAAGTATAGGAATTCTTAGAAAATGTATGATATCAATATAAGTATGTATAGGCCAGGCGTGGTGGTTCATGCCTGTAATTCCAGCACTTTGGGAGGCCGAGGTGGGCGGATCACTTGAGGTCAGCAGTTCCAGACCAGCCTGGCCAACATGGTGAAACCTTCTATGAAAAATAGAAAAATTAGCCAGGCGTGGTGACATGTGCCTGTAATCCAGCTCCTTGGAAGACTGAGGCACGAGAATTGCTTGAACCCGAAAGGGGGAGGTTGCAGTGAGCCAAGATCGCACCACTGCACTCCAGCCTGGGCAACAGAGTGAGACTCTGTCTCAAAATAAATAAATAAATAAGAATAAAATATAATTATGTATAAATATAAAGTATAATCCTTTCACATACAGCTTAAGAAGAAATTTTATTTAGTGAAATACCATTAATTGTGCTGTGACTAGTACAGAATATCAATTGTCCTGTTGAATATAGTGGACGTAATTCCTAGCCTTTTTCTTTAAAAATGTAACATACTGGCCGGGCGCGGTGGAGGCAGGCGGACCACAACATCAGGAGTTCGAGACCAGCCGGGCCAATATGGTGAAACTCCGTCTCTACTAAAAAATACAAAAATTAGCCAAGCCTGGTGGTGGGCGCCTGTAATCCCAGCTACTCAGGAGGCTGAGGCAGGAGAATTGCTTGAATCTGGGAGGTGGAGGTTCCAGTGAGCCGAGATCACGCCACTGCATGGCAGCGTGGGCAACAGAGAGAGACTATTCCATCTCAAAAAAAAGGAAAAAAAAAAAAAAAAGAACATGCTGACAATACCCCTGGATGAGTAAATAAATTACTTTGTGCTAACATATTATGAAATAAATTAGAAAATATTATGATTGCATTATTTTCATCTTAACATCCAAGTGGTTCTTTGCCCTCAGAGTCAATATTTGAGTTCACAAATAACCATAAAATTGGAACAAAAAGTAATATTATTACAATAAAGTTGTATTCAAGCATTACAAAATAAAGAGATTTTGCAACTGCTGTTTGCATTTTTCTGTCAGCTGCTCTACAAATTCAGGCTAAAAACACTTTAACTGCATTCAAGTTGGTTTTTGCAAACAAGCCTTTTAGGTTTAAAAGCTGTTCAACAGAATTGACCATCTTTGTAACTCTCCAGTTTCAAAATGCAAATAAGTGGTCCTCTAGGTGCTCCCTATGTATTGTTACAAAACCTACATCCTTTTCACCCCTTTTATATTCCTTTTACGGCTATTAATTTTTAATTCTGGAGACACAGTCTTTGCCTTTCTGGTTCTCTGGCGGGAGATAAATGTGATTTAGATCCTGTTTTATGCATGCTTGGGGTTGATGGTTCTGATTGTATCTATTTCCCAAGAGAAAAATTGCTGGTCCCCACAAGTCCTTCCTTGCGGGTCATAAAACAAATATTAAATAATGGCAATAAGCTATGAACCTTCTAAGTGCTCCAATGTTTAATGAAACGATTGCTGGTGAAAATAGCTGGCTGTATAGACAACTCACATGATTTACCTTATTAGTGTAGACCGTACACATTTCTCGGGCCCTCGAGACCTCCTAGTGCATGTACAGAATATCAACTATTATTTCTTGAGCCATATTTTTATAACTTACAGCCCTCTGGTATGTTGATGGGAGAACAGGGGCTACCCAAGTTGTGTTCTCTCAAAACTAGATTTCTGATTCCCAAACAGAACTATTTTTTGACACTTAAACAAACTCTGTAAGTCTGTTACATTTAATATTTTATTCCCCCCCCCCACCCACCCCCCGCTAACGGGCTATTTAATGTGAGGTTTGTAGAGAAGTAAAAAGTTAAAACTTTCAGCTCTTCCTTTCATTACTTTTACCAAAGAATCTACAGAAAAGAGCTGGAAGAGTTTTAAAATGCAACCTTTGATGACATTCTGGAGCTCATCTAAGTATACTCTTTTTTTTTTTTTTTTGAAACGGAGTCTCACTCTGTTGCCAGGCTGGAGTGCAGTGCCACAATCTGGGCTCACTGCAACCTCCGCCTCCTGTGTTCAATCAATTCTCCTGCCTCAGCCTCCTGAGTAGCTGGGACTACAGGCGCACACCACCATGCCCAGCTAATTTTTGTATTTTTAGTAGAGATGGGGTTTCAGCATGTTGGCCAGGATGATCTTGACCTCTTGACCTCATGATCTGCTCGCCTCAGCCTCCCAAAGTGTTAGGATTACAGGCGTGAGCCACTGTGCCCGGCCATAAGTATACTCTATCTTAATCACTGACAATTTTATTTACAGGAGTATAATCCACTCAGCGCTGTTATTGTCAGTCTTCTACAGATTCTGCAAAGATATTAGCTAAAGTGCGTAGGATCTGTCCTAAAAGGCTCTAAGGAAAGATTTTAAAGTAGGTACTAGGATCAAATTACGTGTGTGCATGTGCATAACCACAGAGTGGGCTCCTCCCACCCCCCCACACACATATTAAGTCAAAATACAGATACTTTCTACTTTTTTGTGTATCTTTTTAAAACGAGTTTTGGGAACCCCTGCATGTGTCCCCCACTCATCTCAAATCCTCATAATTTATTTCTTCTCCCAAAATTATAAAAATTTTGTTTTCTTTCTAGAGGCAAAAATGTTCCTAAACATTAATACATATTTAAGAAACAAGCCAGAGCTGAGTGGTATCGCTTCACTGGGGATGGCTTTACTGATTGCTACAATGCTGCGGACTCATTGGGCTGATCCAAATATGCACTTAATTTCTGTCTATGTAAAGTATGCGCCAATATGATTTATACTGATTATATATAATTTATATAGATATAATTTATCTATATTATAATAGCTTTCTATCTACATCTGTCTATATGTAATTTATATTAGTTACACAACATAAACTAGATTGCGGCGATGAACATTCTCCAGTAGCAGAGGCATTTCAGGTAGATTCAAACAAATGATTTGCAAAGAATCATCAAAAATTGATCTTCTGTTCAGAGCTGCACTTCATTAAATAAATGTGGGATTCAGTCATAAAAAGAAAAACAATATGCCTTGACTAGCTATGTTTCACCTTTTAAAAGAGAAAGAGGGAAAAGGAAGGCGTGAAAGACAGAAAGAAGAGATTTTTAAAAAACTTCAACATGTTGTGATGAGGTAGAAGAGAGTGGGATTAGGGGGTTGTGGGGTTGGGGGAGGATTGGTTCTGGCCATCTTATTTCCATTTACTGACCGGGTCACCTTGGGAGAATCAGTTCATGTTTCTGAACATCAGTTTACTCCACAGAAAACGGGAATGATCATGCTCATCTTACAGGGAACAGGAAGATATTTACACATAAGAGCTTTGGAAACCATGAACTCACATGGGTTAATTCAACGTGTTAATTCAACTTCTGTTTCTACTTCATCCCTGGGGTGAGACAGGAAAAGCTTTATTTTCTCACTTTAGTTAGATTCTATTTATGACACAATGGTTTAAAATCACGTCTTAAAGAGATGATGGCTTTGGGTATTAGTCAAGTCTACAGACTAGTGCTTTTTAAACTTCAGTGTCCACACAAATCACCGGCAGTCTCATTAAAATGCAGGTCTGGGGTGGAGCTTGAGATTCTGCGTGCCTAACCAGCTCCTGGGTAAGGCCAAGGCTTGAGAACCCTGCCTGGTTTTTGATAATATTAAGGGCTGCTTCCCCACTTCCACATGCTGAGCACACATTATTTACTGGATCACAGCGCAGAGTTGTAAGTGCTGCTGCTGATGTCATTCGAGTTTTTTTCATGGTGATAAATACGTCCTCTGGGAATGATTGCAGCAGACAGAGAGGACTGTAAACGGAATGACAGGGTGAGGCAAGTAGGGGAGAGGGTGATCCGTGGAAGAATCTGCTGCTTCTCCTCCTTTCTTGCCTGTCACTCATGATGAATGGCTCTATGCAGAAAGGTTGGACTCAACTGCAGTGGTGACTTGCAATTAAACTCCCCACGCATTCTTTGCCATGTCCTTCATTAGCATACTGCCCATAGTATGTACCATAATTATGGTCCATAATACATATCATACCAGGGTGGAGATAAACCTTCATTTTGGTAGATTGTTACACATATAAGCATCTATCTCTCTTATTAGGGAATTTAATTTTATACCTTAAAGCAGAAGTTTTGGCTTCATAACATCAAGATGAAGCAATAATAAGAAATACAAATGACAAATTACAATGAATAGTACAGAGGCAAGCCATCTTCACTAAAAGCCACGTAGACACCATAGTCTCAAGCCAGTCATCCAAGAAATATTTATTGAATCTCTACAGCATGCCAGGTATCATTCTGGGATCTAGGATAAAGGACTGAAAGAAACAGCTTCTCTGCTCTGACAGAGCTTATAGTTTACATAAATAAGCAAATACAGAACATACCAGGTAGGGATAAATAAAGAAAAAAAATATAAAGCAAAGTAAGGAAGAAAGGAAAAGCAGATATGGGAGTTTTATTTTATATAGGGAGGAGATGGTAGTGAAAAGGGGTCAGAGAAGACTTAAAGAAAGTGAGATCAAGATACATGGATGGGCCAGGCATGCTAGCTCAGGCCTGTAATCCTAGCACTTTAGGAGGCCGAGGCTGGAGACTGCTTGAGGCCAGGAGTTTGAGACCAATCTGAGGAACATAATGAGACACCAGCTCTACAAAATTTTTTTTTAAGTAGCCAGCTATGATGGTGTGCAACTGTAATCCCAGCTACTCAGGAGTAAGAGGTGGGAGGATCACTTGAGCCCAGGAGGTTGAGGCTGCAATGAGCCATGATTGTGCTACTTCATTCCAGCCTGGGCAACAGAAAAAGACCCTGCCTTTTGTTTTTTTGTTTTTTTTTTTTTTTGTTTTTTTTTAAAGAGGGTATATGGATATACAGTTAAAGAGATAACCAGGCAGAGAAAAAGAAGAATCAAGAACCCCAAAACTTTTTCTCTAAGCAACTTTAAGAATCAGGTTGCCATTTTAATAAGGACCTTATGTAAGCAAAAATGAACCAAGTGTTAAAATATTCTGGGCACTATTTTTCTCAATTTAATTTTAAATTCAATTTTATACTGATAGGGAAAAAAAGAGAAAAAGAAAATGGACATCATTGGACATGAAAATTCAATAATAGGTAATCCTCTTTAAAATAAATGTGAATGAGGCCGGGCGCGGTGGCTCACGCCTGTAATCCCAGCACTTTGGGAGGCCGAGGCGGGCGGATCACAAGGTCAGGAGATCGAGACCACAGTGAAACCCCGTCTCTACTAAAAATACAAAAAATTAGCCGGGCGCGGTGGTGGGCGCCTGTAGTCCCAGCTACTCAGGAGGCTGAGGCAGGAGAATGGCGTGAACCCGGGAGGCGGAGCTTGCAGTGAGCCGAGATCGCGCCACTGCACTCCAGCCTGGGCGACAGCGCGAGACTCCGTCTCAAAATAAAAAAAAAAAAAAAAAAAAAAAAAAACTGGAGAATAAGGTTTTATATAAGTTATTTTGTACACAACTGATAATTACTGATAATTTTTTTTTTTTTGAGATGGCTTCTTTGTCAGCTAGGCTGGAGTGCAGTGGCATGACCTCGGCTCACTGCAACCTCTGCCTCTCAGGTTCAAACAATTCTCCTGGCTCAGCCTTCCAAGTATCTGGGACTATAGGAGCCTGCCACCATGCCCAGCTAATATTTTTTTTTTTTTTGTATTTTTAGTAGAGATGGGGTTTCACCATGTTGACCAGGCTGGTGTTGAACTCCTGACCTCAGGTGATCCGCCTGCCTTGGCCTCCCAAAGTGCTGGGATTACAAGTGTGAGCCGCTGCACCCAGCTTACCCTTTTTTTAATCTTTAATTTTTGTTTTGTCAAGATGGAATCTTGCTATGTTGCCCAAGCTGGTCTTGAATTCCTGGGCTCAAGCAATCCTCCCACTGAAGCCTCCTAAAGTGCTAGGATTACATGCCCAGTACAATTACACGTTTAAATATACAAGTTTTCTTTTTAAAAAATGTTTACCTAATTTGCATACAAATGTTCCAATAATCTATTACATACATCTTTAAAAAAAAACTGTAATACTATATATTTATTTTAGAACATCTGTTAATGAGTAATATGGTTTGATTCTGTGTCCCTACCTAAATTTCATGTCGAACTGTAATCCCCACACGTTGGAGAAGAGTCCTGGTAAGAGGTGACTGAATCATGGGGGCAGATTTCCCCCTTGCTGTTCTCATGATAGTGAATGAGTTCTCATGAGACCTGGTTGTTTTAAAAGTGTGTAACCCTTCCCCTTTTCGCTCTCTCTTCTTCCTGCTCCAACCATGTAAGATGTGCTGGCTTCCCCTTCACCTTCTGTCACGATTGTAAGCTTCCTGAGGCCTCCCGGCCATGTCTCCTGTACAGCCTGCAGAACTGTGAGTCAATTAAGCCTCTTTTCTTTATAAATTACCCAGTTTCAGGGAGTTCTTTATAGTAGTGTGAGAATGGATTAACACAATGAGCAATAACACAACAGCTTAAATCAACATATTAAAAAGTCAAAAAAGAAAGATCATCTTAAGAGATTTCAAAAAATCTTCTGATAAAAATTCAACACCAGAGAACTTCTGCTTTCAGCAACATGCAATAAACATATTTCTCTCACAAAGTAGAATTAAAAACTTTGGAATATATATTTTTATATGTATATATACAATTTTTTTTTGAGACCGAGTCTCTCTCTGTCACCCAGGCTGGAGTTCAACGGCGCGATCTCAGCTCACTGCAAACTCTGCCTCCCAGGTTCAAGCAATTCTCCTGCCTCAGCCTCCCAAGGAGCTGGGATTACAGGCGCCTTCCACCATGCCAGGCTAATTTTTGTATTTTTAGTAGAGACAGGGTTTTACCATGTTGGCCAGGCTGGTCTCAAACTCCTAACCTCAGGGGATCCACCCACCTTGGCCTCCCAAAGTGTTGGGATAACAGGTGTGAGCCACCACACCTGGCCTGGGACATTATGTATTAAATGAACATAAGAAGACTCTGAAAGGTGGAGAGAAGAATCCAGACTGGCTAAGGATCTTGGGACCCAAGGAATGATGTGGTGGTAACTTTCCTGGGTTTTCTTTTTACTTCAACATCCCAGACTTAGAGCTGAAGGAAACAGCAACCTCGAAACACCAATAGGCACAGACAAGAAAAAAAAAAAAAAAACCATGAAATTTTGCTCTCTGTAACCAAAGGAACAAGAAAGGGACAGCATAGCAAAACAAAAAACTTTTAGCCAATAACCTACTTGCTCTACTCTGACCAAGCACCAAAGAAAAGACTGTGACCTATTCTTGTCCCCACCAGCGAAGACTGTGTGGGTAGCCTAGATTTCCAGCCATCAGAGGCTATACCAAGGAAGCTCAACACCACGCCACACCATGATGGTATCAGAGAAGGCAAATAGGGAACTGGGACTTTCATGCCCATTGCTGGTAACAAGACCTTCCCCACACCTCTACCATGTCAGTGAAAACCAAATGGGGAACCTGGACTTGCACCTCCGCATGGCAACAATAAGAAGCCCTTTTCTTCCCAGTGTGGTGGTGTCAGAAGGCAGTAGTGAAGAGTTAGGGCTTTCCACAGTTGTGTCCGTGGAATTCTTCTAGAATCCCCACTCCCAGTGGTAACAAGAACCTGTTACAACTCAGGTATCAACAAAGGCTGACTGGGAGAAGTGGACTTCTACCTCCACTTGTCAATAATGAGGCAATATGCCCCTCCAGTATACCAGAGTAATGTCAAAGAAAGCCAGATAAAATAGTTTAAATAAGACCCAGAGTCTCATAGCATAGTATGAAAATGTCTAGGTTTCAACTGAAAATCACTCATAATACCAAGAACCAGGAAGAGCTCAACCTGTTTGAAAAAAGACAGTGCTCTCTTCAGCAGCACATACACTAAAATTGGAACAATACAGAGATGATTAGCATGGCTCCTGCACAAGGATGGCATGCAAATTCTAAAGCATTTCATCTTTTGTAATGCTGCCCAAGAAAATCATCCCCAAGACACATAATCATCAGATTCTCCACAGTCAAAATGAAAGAAAAAATGTTGAAAACAGCTAGAGAGAAAGGTCAGGTCATCTACAAAGGGAAGCCCATCAGACTAATAGCAGACTTCTCAGCTGAAACCATAAAAGCCAGAAGAGATTGGGGGCGAATATTCAACATTGTTAAAGAAAAGAAATTCCAACCCAGAATTTTATATCTGGCCAAACCAAGCTTCATAAGCAAAGGAGAAATAAGATCCTTTTCAGACAAACAAGTGCCTTACAAGAGCTCCTGAAGGAAGCACTAAATATAGAAAAGAAAGACCATTACCAGCAACTGCAAAAACACATTGAAGTACACAGACCAGTGACAATATAAAGCAACCACATAAACAAGTCTGCATAATAACCAGCTAACATCATGATGACAGGATCAAATCCACACATATCAATACTAACCTTAAATGTAAATGGGACCAGACGTGGTAGCTCATGCTGGTAATCCCAACACTTTGGGAGGCCAAGGGAGGCCTGGCTCACTTGAGGCCAGGAGTTTGAGAGCAGCCTGGCCAACATGGCAAAACCTCATTTCTACTAAAAATACAAAAATTAGTTGGGCATTATGGCGGGTGCCTGTAATCCCAGCTACTCGGGAGGCTGAGGCAGGAGAATAACTTGAACCTAAAAGGCAGAGGTTGCAGTGAGCTGAGATGGTGCCATGACACTCTAGCATGGGTGACACAGCGAGGCTCCATCTCAAAAAATAAATAAATGTAAAGGGGCTACATGCCCCAATTAAAAGACATGGAGTCGCAAGCTGGATAAGGAACAAGACCCATTGGTATACTGTCTTCAAAAGACCCATCTCACATGCAGCGACACACATAGTCTTAAAATAAAGGGATGAAGAAAAACCTACCAAGAAGATGGAAAACAGAAAAAAGCCATGGTTGCAATCCTAGTTTCTGACAAAGCAGACTTTAAACCACCAAAGATTAAAAAAAGACAGAGAAAGGTATTATATAATGATAAAGGGTTCAATTCAACAAGAAGATCTAACTATCCTAAATATATACACACCCAACACTGGAGCATACAGATTCATAAAGCAAGTTCTTAGAGACCTGCAAAGAGACTTAGATTCCCACACAACAATAGTGGGAGACTTTAACACCCCATTGACAACATTAGCAGGTCACTGAGATAGAAAATTAACAAAGATATTTGGGACCTGAACTCAGCTCTAAATCAAATGGACTTGATAGACCACTACAGAACTCTTCACCCCAAAACAACGGAATATACATTCTTCCCATTGTCACATGGCATATACTCTAAAATCAATCACATAATTGTAAGTAAAACACTCCTCAGCAAATGCAAAATAACTGAAATTAGAACAGTCTCTAGGGTTATGGTGCAAATTATAAATTAAGACTAAGAAATTCACTTAAAACCATACAATTACATGGAAATTGAATAACTACTCTTGAATGACTTTTGTGTAAATAGTAAAATTAAGGCAGAAATCAAGAAGTTGTTTGAAACTAATGAGAACAAAGATACAACATACCAGAATCTCTGGGACACAGTTAAGGGAGTGTGAAGAGTGAATTTTATAGTCCTGAATGCTCACATCAAAAAGTTAGAAAGACCTCAACAACCTAACATCACAACTGAAAGTACTAGAAAACCAAGGGAAAACCAATCCCAAAGCTATCAGGACAAGAAATAACCAAAAGCAATACTGAATTGAAGGAGATTGAGACATAAAAAATCTTTCACAAGATCAATAAATCCAGGAGCTGGTTTTTTGAAAAAATTAGTAAAATAGACTGCTAGCTAGACTAACAAAGAAGAAAAAAGAGAAGATTCAAATAAACGCAATCAGAAACAATAAGGGAAATATTACCACTGACCGCACAAAAATACAAACAACCATCAGATAACACTATGAATAACTCTACTCTATGCACGTAAACTAGAAAATCTGGAAGAAATAGATAAATTCTTGGACATATACACTCTCCCTAGAGTGAACCAGGAAGGAAATGAATCCCTGAACAGAACAATAATGAACTCTGAAATTTAGGGAGTAATAAATAGCCTTCCAACCAAAAAAAGGCCAGGACCAGATGGATTTACAGTTGAATTCTACCAGATGTATGAAGAGCTGGTATCATTTCTACTGAAACTGTCCCAGAAAATTAAGGAGGAGAGAGTCCTCCCTAACCCATTCTAAGAGGCCAGTATCATCCTGATACCAAAACCTGGCAGAGATACAATAAAAGAAAACTTTAGGCCAATATCCTTATGAACATCAGTGCAAAAATCCTCAAAAAATACTGGCAAACTGAATCCAGCAGCACATCAAAAAGTTTATCCACTACGATCAAGTAGGCTTTATCCCTAGGATGCAAGGTTGGTTCAACATATGCAAATCAATAAATGTGACTCATCACATAAACAGAACTAAAGACAAAACCCATACAATTATCTCAATAGATGCAGAAAAGGCTTTTGATGAAATTTAACTCCGTTCATGTTAAAAATTCTCAATAAACTAAGTATTGAAGGAACAGACCTCAAAATAGTAGGAGCCATATATGAGAAACCCACACTCAACATCATACTGAATGGGCAAAAGCTGGAAGCATTCCTCTTGAAAACTGGCACAAGATAAGGATGCCTTCTTTCACCACTCCTATTCAACATACTATTGGAAGTCCTGGCCAGGGCAGTCAGGCAACAGAAAGAAATAAAGGGCATCCAAATAGGAATTTCTATCCCTGTTTGCAGATGACATGATCCTATATCTGGAAAACTCCTTAGTCTCAGCCCAAAAGCTTAAGCTGATAAGCAACTTCAGCAGAGTCTCGAGATACAAAATCAATGTGCAAAAATCATTGCAATCCTGTACTCCAAAAACAGTCAAGCTGAGAGCCAAATCAGAAACAAACTCCCATTCTCATTTGGCACAAAAAGAATAAAATACCCAGGAATACAGCTAACTGGGGATGTGAAAGGTCTCAAGAAGGAGAACTACAAACCACTGCTCAAAGAAACCAGAGATGACACAAACAAATGGAAAAACATTCCATGCTCATGGATAGGAAAAATCAATATTGTTAAAATGGTCATACTGCCCAAAGCAATTTATAGGTTCAATGCTATGCCTATCAAGCTACCACTGACATTCTTCACAGAATTAGAAAAAACTATTTTAAAATTCATATGGAGCCAAAAATGATCTTGAATAGCCAAGGCAATCCTAAGCAAAAAGAACAATGCTGGAGGCATCATGCTACTCCATTTCAACTATACTACAGGCTACAGTAAGCAAAACAGCATGCTACTGGTACAAAAACAAACACATGGACCAATGGAACAGAATAGAGAACCCAGAAATATGACAACACACCTACAACCATCTGAACTTTGACAAACCTGACATAAACGAGCAATAGGGAAAGGATTCCCTATTCAATAAATGGTGCTGGGATAACTGGCTAGCCATATGCAGAAGATTGAAACTGGATCTCTTCCTTACACCATATACAAGCATGAACTCGAGATGGGTTAAAGACTTAAATGTGCAACCCAAAACTATAAAAATCCTGGAAGACAATCTAGGCAATAGCATTTAGGACACAGGCACAGGCAAAGATTTCATGATGAACATGCCAAAAGCAATTGCAACATAAGCAAACATTGACAAATGGGATCTAATTAAACTAAAGAACTTCTGCACTGCAAAAGAAACTATCATCAGAGTAAACAGACAACCTACAGAATAGGAGAAAATATTTGCAAACTATGCGTCTGACAAATATTCATCTAATATTCAGCATCTATAAAAACTTAAAACAAATTTACAAGAAAAAAACATTAAAAAGTTGGAAAAGCACATGAACAGACATTTTTCAAAAGAAGATATACATGTGGCCAACAAGCATATGAAAATAAAAATCTCAATATCACTGGTCATTAGAGAAATGCAAATCAAAACCACAATGAGATATCATCTCACACCAGTCAAAATGGCTGTTATTAAAAAGCTGAAGAAAAATAACAGATGCTGGTGAGGTTGTGGAGAAAAAGGAATGAGAAAAAGGAATCCCACTGTTGGTGGGAGTGTAAATTCGTTCAACTGCTGTGGAAGACAGTGTAGCAATTCCTCAAAGACCTAATGACAGAAATACCATTCAACCCAGCAACTCCATTACTGGTTAGATACCCAAAGGAATATAAATCATGCTATTATAAAGACACATGCACACATATGTTCATTGCAGCACTATTGACAATAGCAAAGACATGAAATAAACCTAAATGCCCATCAATTATAGACAGGATAAAGAGAATGTAGTACATATACACCATGGAATACTATGCAGCCATAAAAAAGAATGAGATAATGTTGTTTGCAGGGACATGAACGGAGCTAGAGGCCATTATCCTTAGCAAACTAATACAGGTATAGAAAATGAAATATCACATGCTCTGACTTATAAGTAGGAGCTAAATGAAGCAAATACATGGACACATAGAAAGGAACAACACACACTGGGGCCTATCAGATGAGGGAAGGTGGGAGGAGGAAGTGGATCAGAAAAAATAACTGATGCATACTAGGGTTAATCTCTGGGTATTAAGATGAAATAATCTGTACAACAAACCCACATGACCCTATGTTTACCTATGTAACAAACTTGTACATGCACCCCTGAACTTAATATAAAAGTTAAAGAAAAAAAGACAATCAACAGATGCCAACAGAGATGGAATTATACATGCTTGAAACAAATTAAGTAATAGGCAGCTTCAGCAGAGAAATAGAAGATAAATAGAAGAACCAAATGGAAATTTTAGAAATAAAAAATACTGTAGCTGAATTTAAAAGCTCAGTGAATAGGATCAACACCAGAATAGTGGGAACACAGGGAAAAAGTCAGTGAATGGAAAAATAGAATAATAGAAATTGCTCTGAAGAACTGAGAGAAAAAATAGACTGAAAAAAATGAACAGAGGTTAAGTAACAAAACTAAAAATCTACCATCATTTCATCAGAGTTCTGGAAGAAGTGAAGGAGGAGGAGAGGGCTGGAAAAATACCTGAAAAGATAATAGCTGAAAACTTCACAAATTTGACCAGAGATATAAACTTACAGATTCAACAATTTAAGTGAATATTAAACAGGATAAACCCAAAGAAATTCAAGTCAACACACATCATAATTAAACTTCTGGAAACTAAAAACTAACAAACAAAAATCTTGAAAGCAGCTGGAGAGAAACAACAGCATAACAAAACAACCTTTGTTTACAACGTAGTTCTGCCCCTTACCTTCCTATAATTTGCTGGGCTCATTTAGTTTCCCAAGAGAATCATTTACAAACTGTTGTCTGCTCTTTGGGCCCATTTCTTTCCCTTGAAAATTATTTACTACCCCTCCTGATTGCCCACATCCTCCATTTTCCTCTTTCCCCTGAGGAGGGTGTTATTTAGGCTTCAGCTATCTGACCCTCTTTGATTCTCATATTTCGTATGGCTCCCATGCTTACACACAATAATACATTTGTATGTCTTTTCTCCCATTAATCTGTCAATCGTCAGTTCATTTCAACAGACTCAAACCTTCAGAGGGGGAGGGAAAAATTCTCTTCACTCCTACAATATATCAGGATATATTTATCAACTAGTTTTTCTTTACCAATGATCTGTCTTTTCCTGGATATCAGTTCACAAAGATTAAATCATTTTAACTTTATGATATATTTTATATTTTATTCCCTTCTTTCATTCTCACTTTTAAAAATCCTTAGCTCAGCTGGGTGCAGTGGCTCACACCTGTAATCCTAGCATTTTGGGAGGACAAGGCGGTGGATTGCTTGAGCTCAGGAATTCGATACCAGCCTGGGCATCACAGTGAGACCTCATCTCTATATATAAAAAAAAAATTAGCTGGGTGTGGTGGGGCATGCATGTGTTCCCAGCTACTTGGGAGGCTGAGGTGGGAGGATCAATTGAGCCCAGGAGGTCGACGCTGCCATGGTGCTCCAGCCTGGGTAACAGAGCAAGACCCTGTCTCAAAAAAAATTTTGTTTTTACTGGTTTTGGTTTCAGTTACTATAAAATACTTAGCAACTAGCCACAAAAAAAGAATGAATAAGATATTTGTCAATTAAGGTGGAATGATTTCCCAGATACATTAAGTAAAAGAAAAAAAAAGCAATGAATAAAAAAGAAGTTTATTTTACTACATTTTGTGTAAAAATAAAGGGGCAATACATTTTCTTGGTTTTATAAAAAGAAATAAAGAAAAGATAAGACAAAAACTGATGAAAATGTTTATAGGTGCTAATTGGGAATAAATGGAATGAATAGAGATAGGAGAGAGTTTTTCAATATTATCTTTTTATATAATTTTGACTTTTGATCCATGTAAGTGGTTTACATATTATTTTAAAATCAAATGAAATTTTAAAAATGGGAAAAAGATTACTAACATTGAAAACAAATAGAACTTGACTGTGCATAAAGTTGATAACATAGCTAAACAGAAGAAAGAATTAATTCAAGTAACTTTTATACATGGAAGTCTAGTTGAAAATCCTTCAAATATTTTGAAGGTAGAAAAAAAACAAAGAAGCTTGACTCGGTTGTTAGTTGTCTTAGTAGAATAATTCTGGAACTTTCTGTGTATATGTAAGATAGGGCAAATGAGCAAATGAATTTGTTCTTTGGTAAACTAAGTCCCTTGCTGTGGGGAAGGGGAGATACACTTGTGGAATAGAGGAATGTGAGGGATCTTGTGATGTTGGATTTGAATTGCAGTATCAGTATAAATTGAGTCCCAGGAGCAATTAGCATACCTAGAGCCCAGAATGTGGCTTCATACCTTTCTCACAAAAAGAACCAGGGTTCTTCATGGAAATGGTTAGTTCCAGGTGTGAGCTGGGAGAATTACAGAGGGAACCTGGAATATCTTAAGCCTGAAAGGAAGGAAGTGCACTAAAACTCAAGGGAACACAGGAACCAATTGACCAAATATGGGACAATTTGAGCATCAAAGCCAACCATTTAAAAATGAATCTTTTAGTTTATTATAATAAGCGAAAAGACGGAGCTTGCAGTGAGCTGAGATCCGGCCACTGCACTCCAGCCTGGGTGACAGAGCGAGACTCCGTCTCAAAAAAAAAAAAAAAATTAAGTGAAAAGAAGAGATAGGCAGTGAAAAAAATCTTTAGAGAAAATGCCAGCTAACAAATGTAGAAAGAAACGCAGAATTAGCAAACCAAAATCACCAACGTATCACTACTACATAATGATTGAGTCAGGCAAGGATCATCTATGAATTCTAAAAGCAATGTGGTGAAAGGTAATCTCCAAACAGGATATCCACACAGTCTGAAAGACTACAGGGTCCTCACTAATTTTAGAGAAAAAGGTATATCTTCACAATATAGAAACGTGTGCACACTACCTTAATCAAATGATCAAACTTGACATTATCAATAATGAGACAACCTGACGTTATGCGCCTCTTCTGCGAAGCAATGGAAAGTACCTACGTTGTCAGCCATGTAGTATTCTCTTACCAAAAATGCTTAACGCTATACAAAAATAGTTAGGTAGAAGGAATAAGATCTAGTGTTCAGCAGCACAGTAGGGTGATTATAGTTACAATAATTTATTGTATACTTCAAAATAACTAGAAGAGAAGATTTGGAATGTTCCCAACCCAAAGAAATGATAAATGTTTGAGGTGATGGATATCTCAGTTACCTGTATTTTATCATTACACATTGTATGCTTGTATCAAAATATCATATGTACCCTGTAAATAGATACAAACTATTATGTGTCCATACTAATTAAAAATTTAAAACTACATTAAAAATACTTAACCCTAATATAATTTTTGAGGATATAATTTAACAAATCCAAATGACGTGACATTCTACAAGACAACTGCTCTGAACTCCTCAAAAATATCGATAACATGAAAGTCAAAAAAAGCAGGGGCTTATTGTACTAGGTTTCAACAAGCTTGAGGAAACATGACAACTAAATAATCCTCTGCATAATCCTTGATTGGACTCTGGATTTTAAAACAAAAACTATACAAATACATGATTGGAGTAATTGGTGGAATTTGAATGTGAATTACATTTTGGATAATATTATTATACTGGCTGGGCACAGTGACTCACACCTGTAATCTCAGCACTTTGAGAAGCTGAGGTGGATTACTTGAGCCCAGGAGTTTGAGACCAGCCTGGGCAACATAGTGAGACCTCACTTCTACAAATAATAAAAAGAAATTTTATCTGGGAATGGTGGCATGCACCTGTGGTCCCAGCTACTCCAGAGGCTGGATGGGAGATGGGAGGATTGCTTGAACCCGGGCAGTTGAGGCTGCAGTAGGCCATAATTGCAGCACTGCATTCCAGCCTGGGTGACACAGCAAGACCCTGTCTCATAAAAAGAAGAAAAGAGAGAACATTATTGTGTCAATCTTAAGTACCTTGGGAGTGATAATGGCATTGCGACTGTGAAGAATACATACTGAAGAATTTAAAGGTGAAGCATCATGGTATTGGCAAGTTACTTTCAAATTATTCAGCACAACAGAGAGAGGGCAGGGGCACAAATGTGGCACAATGTTAACAGCTGATGGATATGGCTGAAGGGTATGGAGGCATTGTGGTTGTATGTGGCTGCATACCAAACTACCCCAAAGCTTAGTGGCTTAAAAAAACATTCTTTCATTATATTTTACCATTTTATGGATCAGGAATTTGGGAGGACTTTCACTGGATGATGGTTCTGCTCTAGGTGGCATTACCTAGAGTCACTTGGTGACTGAATATTCACACAGCTGATGGACAACTGGTTCAGAGAATCCAAAGCATGCCTGGTGCTTTGGTGGAGATGGTTGAATTTAGCTTTCCATCTCTGTGTAGTCTTGGGGCCTCTCATTAGTCTCTTCGCCAGGGTAGTGGAGCTTACGTGGTGGCTCAGAGATTCAGGAGACCCCCCAGAAAAGCCAGTCTTCTTGAAAGCTAGGTCCAGAACTATCACAGAGTTCTGAGTTAGATTTTAGAGCAATCTAAAATCTTCTGCCATTTTAGATTGCTCAAGAAGTCACAGTAGTTCAGATCCAAGAAAATAAGGGACCCCACATCTCAAAGAGGAGAGCGTAAAATAACTTATGACCATCTCTACTCCACCACTGTAGGTTTCTACAGTTTTGAACATTTTCAGAATGAGGGGTGGGGGAAGCTTTAAATGGTGTGTTCGGCATTTTTTTTTTTTTTTTTTTTGCAAGTATGTCTATACCCTAAACTCCTAATTGTTTGTTATTTTGATAGTCCCAAGTTGCCCTCCAAAAAGTGTATACCAGTTTGCCTAGCAAAAGTGCATGGGAGTCACTGTGATCTTCATTATTCGAAGTAGTTTTAAAGTATACCTATATTGTGACATTTCCCTCATCAAAAAGTGGAGTCGAATTCTTCTTCCATTCAGTGTGGGCCACACTTAGTGAGTAGCTTCTAATGAATAGGATATGGTGGGAGCGATGATATGTAATTTCCGAGCTGAGATCTTAAAAGGAGATCCAGCTTCCCCCTGAATCTTTGTCTGTTGGGACAGGCACTTTGGGAGCCCTGAACTGACAGCTAAGAACCCTGGCTACTAAGAGTGGCCAACTTTTCTGAGGGCCAACGTGGGCACAACTATACTGAATTAAAAAAAAATAAACCCAAACATAATAATCTAATACATATTAGATTATGAATAAGTATACTCAAATGTGTTATTACTTTAACATAAAATATGAAAAATGATATTTATCTGAAATTGTATGTTCTGTACTACTTACTTTTATGTTAAATAAATGCTATTATTTAAACAAGACAACAGTAAGCCTAGATAGCAGTGGCAGTTAGAAGTGATTAATAGTAGGATTAATTAAATAAACAATATGTGTGAGAAAATATAGCAATATTTTGTGATGTTTCTGTCTTCTGATACAGCGATTTATTTGAACTCTTTTTAAATGCTTTATTGGATTTTTCAGTATTTCAGGTTATATTTTTATAAATTCTTTTTATTATTATTATTATTTTTTTGAGATGGAATCTTGCTCTGTTGCCCAGGCTGGAGTGTAGTGGCATGGTCTCTGCTCACTGCAACCTCCACCTCCTGGGTTCAAGCGAGTTTCCTGCCTCAGCCTCCCTGCTAGCTGGGATTACAGGCTTGAGCCACCACGCCTGGCTAATTTTTGTATTTTTGGTAGAAATGGGGTTTCCCATTTCTACCAGGCTGGTCTCGAACTCCTGACCTCAGGTGATCCGCTTGCCTTGGCCTCCCAAAGTGCTGGGGTTACAGGAGTGAGCCACCGCACCTGGCCCTTTATTTTCTTTTATGGAATAGTAAAGCTGAATACAGGCAAAAGTAAAATTCAGTTTGACTTGCAGTTCTGCTTTTATCAAATCCATATTACAGTGATTCCTGGTGTCAGTCCAATGTGATGTCAATTAAGCTAGCTATCCTCTCAACAAAAATGCCTGTGTTCATTTGCACATGAAATACTCAGGATATTACTTACTGGCAACAGCAGAATTTGGACCTGTGGTGCTCTAAAAATGCCCATCTGTTCTGCATCCACAGGCTCGTTCTGGTACACCAGCTCATCATCAGGCAGGTGCTTTGCATCTGTAACTTCATCATTATAGGCTATCCATGTCTAAAATGTCCACGATTTTCAAACACTCACATTAAATGTCGTGATTAGTTAAGTGTCTCTCAGGGAAAATTTTTGAACTTGTAAAATTGAAAGTAGATTTGACATCAATCTAAAAAGCTTTTACACGGCAAAGGAAACAATCAACGAAACAAAAAGACAACCTGCCAAATGGGAGAAAATATTTGAAAACTGTATATCTCACAAGGGGTTAATGTCAAAAATATATCAGGAGGCCGGGCATGGTGGCTCATGCCTGTAATCCCAGCACTTTGGCAGGCCAAGGCAGGCAGATCACCTGAGGTCAGGACTTCCAGACCAGCCTGACCAACACGGTGAAACCCCATCTCTACTAAAAGTGCAAAAATTAACCGGACGTAGTGGCAGGCACCTGTAAGCCCAGCTACTTGGGAGGCTGAGGCAGGAGAATTGCTTGAACCCGGGAGGCAGAGGATGCAACGAGCCAAAATCGTGCCTTTGCATTCCAGCCTGGGCAACAAGAGCAAAACTCCATTTCAATAAAGTAAAATAAAATAAAATAAAATAAAACAAAACAAAATAAAATAAAATAAATATATCGGGATAGCACATAATTCAACAACAAAAATCCCAAATAACCTAATTTAAAAATGGTCAAAGGACTTAAATAGACATTTTTCCACAGAAGATATACAAACAGCCAAGAGGTGTATGAAAAGGTACTCAACATCACTAATCATCAGGGAAATGCAAATCAAAACCATAATGGGTTATCACCTCACACCTGTTAGGATGGCTAGTATCAAAAAGAGATAAGTGTTGGAGAGGGTCTGGAGAGAAAAAGAGCCCTTATACACTATTGGCAGGAATGTAAATTGGTACAGCCATTATAGAAAACGGCATGGCAATTTCTCAAAAAATTAAAAATACCGTATGATCCAGCAACCCCACTTCTGAGTATATATCCCAAGGAAAGGAAGTCAGTACATCAAGGAGACATCTGCATCCTCATGTTCATTGCAACGTTACTCATAGTAGCCAACATAGGGAGACAACATGAGCATTCATCAGTGGATGAATGGATGAAAAAAACGTGGCATATACACACAATGGAATATTATTTAACCATAAAAAAGAAGAAAGCCTTGCCATTTGTGACAACAGGGATAAACTAGAGGACATTATGCTAAGTGAAATAAACCAGACACAGAAAGATAAATACTATGTGATCTCACTTATATGTTGAATCTAAAAAAGTCAAACACAGAAACAGAGGGTACAACAGTGGTTGCCAGGCAGTAGGTGCTGGGGGAAATGGGAAGATGTTGATCAAAGGGTACAAACTTTCAGTTATAAGATGAGCAGGTTCTGGGAATCTAATGTACGGCATGGGTGGTGAGGGTGTGTTAATTACTTTGATTGTGATAATTACAAAAATGTGTACATATATCAAGTTACCATGTTGTAAACCTTAAATATATATATACTATTTTTCAATTAAATATTTTAAAATAAAAATAAGAAAGTAGATACCAAGCAAGTTAAAGTTTTAGTAAAGTAATTTAAAAGACTCTGTTTTTTCTGGTGGCAATTTTTTGAGTTCTAAAACAGTCTTGTCCCAAAAAATGAGCTTTTTCTTACTATATGAGTTTTTGTCACAACCTACACATAATATCAAACAATCAGTTGATCAAATGATCAGTTCATTCTTTTCTAGATTCCCTATGACCTCTTCAAAGATAATTCAACCAGTTTTGGAGAAACAGCAAATAAATTTTTACTATACTGTAATCCTATACTCAATGTTCATCTTCAACATATTTTCAAACTAGAGAAGGACATTCTTTTTGTCCCACACTTTGAAAATCTGATTTTTTGGCAGGCCAACATTTGAGCATCTTTTTTTATAAAAAAAACTTTAAAATCCCTCAAAAACTGTTTATTATACAGGTCAATTTTGATAGTCCTGATGAGCTTATCGGTAGGATTTCTGGTAGCGAGCACGGGCACCAGGGCCTCCAAACTTTTTGGACTCGCGGCGACGGGGATCAGCTACCAGCAGGGTCGGGTCATACTGGATGAGGATGTCTTTGATCTCCTTCTTGGAAGCCTCATCCACGTATTTCTGGTAATAGGCCACCAGGGCTTTGGAGATGGACTGACGGATAGCATAAATCTGGGCCACGTGACCACCATCCTTCACACGGACACGGATGTCCACACCAGCAAATCGCTCCTTGCCGAGAAGCAGACCTGGCTCCAGCAGCTTGTATTGTAGCGTGCGCGGCTCAATCATCTCCAGGGGCCGCCCGTTCACCTTGATGAGACCATTGCCGCGTTTGCAGTGCGCCACAACTGTGGCCGTCTTCTTGCGTCCGAAGACCTGCACCGACTGCAGCGGGCCCTTGGACGGCTTGGCTGCGAGCGTGGACGAGAGAACCTAACCGCGCGGCGCTGCAACCGGAAAAGCGAGCATCTTTTAAATAGTCAGCAACAATGGTAACCATCTTGTATGTTCTAGTCTCAGGAGGCTGGCCCCTCCCATTCTATAAAGTCGAAATCTTATTAAGGGCTTCTATGGGTTTTGAGAAAAATGGCAAAGAACCAAAAGCTTTCATGATTAAGGGCCTCAGTATCAGAAGTAAGTAAATCACACTCCCTTTTAGCAGAGTCACGAGAAGATATGCAGGTGATTTAACAGGTAAGAGTTTTTTGTTTCCTCTGCTAAAAAGTTTATAGGCTGAATAAAATTTGCCAAAATATACATCTGCACTGTCTATTGTATATGTAGATGAATGAGCAAAGTCTAGTTTGTATTTGGATAAGATATAAGCCATCTTTTATCTTAATGTTTTCTGCATTTTTATTGAAATCCTTATAGAATTTTTTTTAAAAGATGGTTTGAAACTCCATTTCCAAATTAAAGTACGTAAGAGCTAGGGGAACATATTTTTGTTGTCGTAAGTCATCATATTCATCTAGAATTTATAGTAATATTAGAAATTAGGTAAGGATTTAGATTTGTCTTAACATTTGCTAGGCCAGTGGTCTTAACATTATTTATTGGCCAATACGTATTTTACCAACTCTGATGGTGTTGTGCCGTGTCAGCTTAGCAAAGCTGGAGTTGCCAATTATGTTTCCTATTACCTTTTGCTCAAAAAAAGAGTATCTCTTTTAAGTTTTTAAATTATTAAGCATTCAAAGACCTAGACTACGCAGCATTAAATCCGGTTTTATCCTGAAAGAAGAATGAAAATTAATGAAATTCTAATTTTTATTCTAATAGGAAAAAAGAAGAAACCAACTAAGAAAGTTTTGCCGTATAATGAGCAATTTAAAAAAAAAATAATGCTTGTGTTTACCTGAGTCATTCTTGTAACTCAAGTTGGAATTGATTTATTCCACTGTAGGCTTTTTACTTATTATATATTCACATTTATTCATATTATACATAATCTATTCCCAGTTATGCATGTTAATTTATTTAGGGCTTTGCCATGTCTTCTTGCCTTTGGAACATTCGCCATTTCAGTACTTATTAGCTCTTGCTACAAAGGATTTATAGAAGTATCAAGATGATTTTAAAAGTGGAGATCATGCATGAGACTGCAGGTGGAAAAAAAGGAAGTAAGTTGTAAGATAGTCTGCCATGGACCACAGGCTCCATATTTACTACTTCTGTTCACTTACTTGAATTTAGAGGAAAGATTTGGTGTTAGAGAAGTTGAAAATGATGATTATTGAAAAAGTCTAGTTTATCTCTGGCTCTGGATTTTCTGTTTCCTCTTTGCTATGCATGATTTGGGGGACACCTAAGTTAGTTCTGGCTTCTTCACAAATGACAACCGAAAGCCTGAGATTAAACATTAAATTTATTTCCAAAGCTACTAGTTTATTGTCAATAGGAGAGATATCTGTGCATGTGTTGGTTCCAGTGATGTAATTGTCACTCTCATCAAAGGAATTGCCTCTCATTAGATTTAGTTTCATTCTCGAATAAAACATCATCATAAATATGATATAGGATTCATTTCAAAAGATCAGACCTATTAAATCAGTGCTGGAGACTGCTAGAGGATATAATTTTTAAGTACATTAAACACTCTTAAACACATGGCCCGTCTTCCCCCAGATACCTCTGAGAAAATGTAATTAAAATGTAGTCTGTTTTGTGGTTTTTTTTTTTTAAGGAAAAACTCATCAAATCTTTACGACATTAGAATATTGCATACCACAAGTGTTTGACTTTATTCCACTGGATTTGAAAATAAGTGCATAGTACTTATCTCTGCATATAATGGAGAACCTGAAATGTGTGAAGACATGCTTCAAATGATGAAGAAAATGTAAATGCATCTAGTTTAAGGGGAAATAGACTACCTGCTAATTGCTTTAAGAATTGAGTGATTTGGAAGACCTCAGGAGAGGGTTCATTTCTCTGATTTGCATACACTTCGCTCATGCTACCTGGCTTACCACAAACGCCTTGATGATGTTGTGTGTGGAGTGTTCCTCATCAACACCAGAGATTGAGAAGGATCCAGTGGCTCTGGGGACCAGAGGGCTTCTTCCCTTAAAGAAGCTGCCCTTCATTGATATCTAGCCCTTCAGAGAGCAGACTTCATGTTTGATAAATGATCTGGTTTTCTTGTTACTATCACTATTATTATTATTGCCAAAAATTAATTGGCTTAATTTTCTTGGTGAGCGTATTAGTTAATATAGCCCTTTCAGCTCTCATAGAGAGCCTCTCTTAGACAGTCTAATAAAAAGGGCAGAAAAAAAGAAGTAATATTATTTTTATTTCCTTTCAGAGCTTTTAACACTTGGTAATATAAATAATCAAGGACTCTTAAAACCACAAAATCAAATGCTTACAGCCTGCTTTTTATGCAGGTGAAGAATACAAATTCCCTTGGGGGAGATGAATGAGGTAGAGGAGAAAGTGTGAGAGAGAAACAGGACAGAGGTGCATGGAAATGGTCAGAATACAAAGTATATCCATAGAGAATGGGGACAAAGGAGAATTGCAGAGGAGAAGGCAGTAAAATAAAGATGCAGCAAAGATTAGCAGAGGGGGGAGTAAAGTGGGAACAGGAAGATAAAGCAGAAGAAAAGAGAGAAAAAGTAAGTTGAAGAGGTAAATGGATTCTTCCTTAGAAAAGATAGAACTACAAAGGAAGGGATATATAACATAAGATACTGTGATATGGAGTGTGTATTATATCATTTTTTAAAAAAACAACAAAAACCTTCATATTTACCACAATTTATGTACAGACTGCACTGAAAAATCTGACCCTGTACTCTTGCATAATTTTTTGAACTTCATAAACCTGTGTCTTCCATATTGAGAGTATTAGTAGTGCTTGAG